>NW_014038379.1:0-8250 GCF_001186125.1 Sphaeroforma arctica JP610 | reverse complement strand
CCCCGCCCACACCCTCCCTGAATGTCCTATCGGCAGGCACAGTCGCACATCGCGAACCGGTGATGCGGTAGTGATTACGATATACTGGTGAGCCATTGTATCATACCTCATATTCAATGAAACGATATGCATATCTATCACAGCGTACTCACAGACTCTGTGTCAATCCAGTTACGGTTGTCCAACGCCCACACCACTACCAACTAGACAACTACAGCCAAAGAAAACAACTCAACAAGTACAACAACCACAGACTGCACAAGCCTCAGCCCCTAGATAGTCCAGTTCGCCCTCCCCTGAAAAGCAGGGTCACGGGAACTGCCACCACCTGCCGGTAGCCACAAGTCCACCCGGACATCAGGCATTGTATATAGCAATAGCGTGTAAACAAATAAAGATACCTAAACCCTAAACCCTAAAAAACCCGATGATATGATGCCATCTCTGAAGCATCGGATTAAGCTTGAGCTGTGTGTTCATATACACAAGGGCCTTGTGGTCCGTGAAGACCGCAAACCGTTGCCCATCCAAGTATTCCCTGAAATGTGTCAGTCCATATACCAATGCCAGTAACTCCTTCATAGGTGTGGCGTAGTTCTGTTGCGCATGGGTCAGAGTCTTACTAAAGAACATTAAGTAATGTTTCTTACCGTCGACCCATTGGAATAGCGCTCCCCCTAAACCGTAATCGCTAGCGTCAGTTTCCAAGTTCAGAGGAATGCCGTCGACCGGAAAGTGTAACGCCACAGCATTCACCACTGCGTCCTTCATTGCCTGCCACGCCTGTGCACGTCTCTCCTCCCAACGATCACCTATCAACTCCTTTGGGTTGAGTTTGCAAAATTCGCGCAAGGGTGCAACCGTGTTCGCGAAATTAGGCAGATGTTCGTGGAGGTAATTTGATAAACCCAACGCCGAGGCTATATCTTTGTACCGTAGTGGTGTGGGCCAGTCGATCAGCTTGGCCTGCTTTTCATGGTCAATGTCAATGCCTTGTGCCGATACTTTCTTCCCTAGGATCATGACTTCGGAAATAGCGAATTGGCACTTGGTAAGATTAAGCTTAAAACTGTGGTATGTTAAGCGTTGTATCACCTTCTGCACCGTCCTAACGTGTTGTCAAAATTGTCCCTGGCGATAACTATGTCATCGATATAGTGGTGAACCGGTAAGCCAGCAAGTATCGTACTCAAGGTACGTTGGAACTGCTGCGTGAGTACATGAAGACCGAACGGTGCTGATGTGAACGAGTACTGATAACGTTCGTGTGTAAAACTAAATAAGTATTGTGAGTCTGAATGGATGGGCAGCCTGTAGTATGCAGCCGATATGTCGCCAGCGTCGTGTAGTACTTCTTACTCTTGAGGCGAGATATGAATTCGTTGACCTTGGGGATCAGGAACTGGTCACCAGGAATAAGCGCGTAAACGGCACGCATATCTAAACATACGCGTACCTTCTTGACGTTGACTTCCGCATCGAATGTCGGTACCGCAAGGAGAGGAAGACTAACAGTTGTTGGTGTCGTTCGTTTCGTAACCACCAAATCCGTCAACCACTTCTTCACTTGTTCATCCACATAGGGGAGCCATCGATCGGATACGAAGTTACGCGTCGATCTCCGCATCTGCAACGCTTGTTCATGGGTTACTGGGATGGTTACCTCACTCCCTTCCAGACGACAGCGCGCGTTGTCGGCAATCTTCGCATTGGCTTGACTCCTTACCATGAGGGTTCTGTCTGGCTAATACTTGTTCATGTGCGAACTCTTTAAAAGTTGGTGTGTTCTCACTGGCAGACAGAGTATCCTCCTCCTCGGTTGAACTGTCCTCTGACCCTGGTGATTTGTCCCCGAGTCCATGGTACGGACGCATACAGCCTTGGATGCGAAAGGTAGGGTTGTCTTCGTCCTCTGGCACTGCCTGTACCCGTTCGTGTGCGTCAGAAGAACTCTCCTTAGCTGCCGGCCCTATTGTAGTTCGTCCGGCGTTTATGCGCTGTAACTTCTGCTTGATTGGAATATTCGCTCTCCGGTTTCCCTCGTATTAGTAGATTCTTCCTTCATCCTCGTCGTCCACACGTCGTCAATCCAACGACCGGAAAATCTAAATCGTTCATTTTGATGCGACATTCTCTGTTCGCATTGTCTTTCAATTGTTAAACATATAACAAAAAATATGTGCCAGCTACTGACTAATTCATATTCTGTAGCTTTCTCTGTAATTACTAATAAACTAACAACTTCTATGGTAAGTGTTAAAAATGTAGTAAGTATACGCGAGATAACTGTATCTCAACGTTCTCCCTCTTCAGGTAGGGGGACGTTATTCATTTATTAGTAATTATAAACAGTAATCCTAAAATGACTGACTCTTAAATGAGTCATTAGTCATGTGCTGTAAAACCAGCAAAACCCTAAAACTCAGTTTATCAGATTATTCTGATAAACTGTAAAATTTGTAATAAACCTAAAATAATCAAATACATCTAAGTACTTGTATTCTGACCACATCCGGCATCGGGCGGCCCACCACTTTCGCCAAAAGGTGTTCGGGTACTGGCGGCTGCGGTTGGGATTGAGAAGCTGGTGGGGTCGGGCATTTTTTAGGGCTCGGTTTTGCAGGTTTGTCCACTTTTGAGCGGTAGCTGGGAGGCTCACTGCTGCTATTGGGCGCCTGTGGCCGCGGTCTTTTTGCAGGCGGAGCAGGCGGGCTTGTGGAGCCAAATCGGAAAGTGTCGGGTGTGTCTTTATCTATAGGTGCACGGGTTTGGGATTTAAGGTCCCGGAGTTCGGATTCAAGGTTGGCTGTTTTTGCACAGAGGTTAGTGAGCATTTGGTGTATGGTTGATTTCCATTGGTCATCAGTCAAAGGCTCCTTGGAGATGGGCCCATCATTGTTCGGGGTTGTTAGAGCTGGTCCCAAAATTTGATTGAGAATGGCCTGTAGAGTACTGACCTGGGCAGAGAAGTTTGTGATCGATTTTTTATGTCCAATTTCCATTGGTCATTGGGTAAGGAGTCGTTGGGGACGAACGTCTCAATTGGGGATTCGGCCTGGCCCGACATTTTTCGCGGATGTGGGACTGTGGGACTGTGGGTCCCCAGACTCCCTACTGGATTTTTTAATTTTATTTTTTATTGAAAACCCAAATTTCAAGTCAACGTTTTGGTGGGGTATGTGGGTTTTTTGAAAGTGGCATTCAGTTCTATGCTGGTTACCTACTGGTCACCGAGATTTACGTTTCGGAGACGAAAATTTGAATCAAAGGTCCGTCGTGAAAAATAAATATGGGAAAGTTGGCGTAATAGTCAGTGCGTGATATACTAGGTTCTACAGCATTTTCTGCCTCCTAGTAGGCATCACTGTGTGTATTGATACTTCCATCACTGGTCGCTTCCGCTAATCTTTGAAACTTTTCCGTTCTACTAGTTCGAAACAATGGCAATGCGTCATTCACCGTTGCATTAGGTACATTTAATTCGCTACGCACATCTGCCTCCAGCATATAGGTATACCTGCTCGCCTCTACATCGTCGTCATTCTCGTCGTCATCGCTGGAATCTCTACCACCGTCATCGTCGTTCGCCATAACTTCCGCCACCACACTATTTGTTATTTAAAACTAACAATATGTAGTATCTAAAGAGGTGTTAATTACTCATACTATACCTAAAAGTCACACACTATATACATTTATTTATCATATTTCAAAAAATAATTTTTGTGGATGCACATAACTACGGAGTAAGCCAAATTTCTGCTCCAGACTGCAAATTTTACGGGAACTACTTCGGTGCGATTTTTTATTTTGGGTCAGCTGCGAAGCCATCGTGCCGAGTATGGACCTATTATGCCCTATTGTATTTTACTGTCGAAATAAATTATTACCGTGAAAACTGACCCTCAGTACGTTGAAGCTAAATATATAGTTTAGTTAAACAAATAAAGACGTACTAGTAAAACTACCGATCTATGTCACAATTTTAGACAGGTTTGTTAATTTTAGAGGGCCATAGGCAGCTAGTCAAAATTGTTAGTCATATGCTTGTTGGGTTTTTAAAATGCATAGCCTTCTAAATTAGAAGACTATGTTTCATGAGATGTAGGAGCGGACGGTAGCACCGGACGGACACAACCAATCCGGGGTTTTCCTCGGTCCTGTGATGGAGGACACAACGGTCCTTCATCACAGGACCAGGGACTAGATGAGTCCCGCATGCCAACTGGAGTCTGGAGCTACATAGGCGCCTTCGCTAACCGAGACCCTGTGAAGACTTCAGTGCTGGACCCAGGTCCCAGGGTCTAGTCTTTTGTACACTGGTAAAACATCTAGCTTAGTTACTCATAGTAAACGACGTGTACCTTTACTACAGAAACCAGTGTACTGAAACTACAGTGTTGAACTACAGCCTACAGTACTCTTTTTCCAAATTTGATGACACCCCCCCCCCCCCCCCCATTATAAGGTATTTTCCGACACCGGCGAATTATCGACCGGTTCTACTCTCCTTTCTTTTCTGAGACGCGTAACCCTACGTGCCTCCGTCAGGGGGGGGCTGTAATAGCGGATGGTATTACCAAGTCCTGGACAGTCCGGCACTCTAGTATGGAACCTAGAGAGGCAGTCACAACTCTAGCTATTGAGGACAACGTATGGAAAGACCTCACATCACACATGTCACTTGACTCTTGACTCTTGACTAAGACTACGGGGTCGGTCCTAACACCGATCCTTTTGTCACTGGTTCTAGGGAGGCTAAACCATTAGCTTAGTTCCCCTATTTATTAAACTACGTGTACCTTGAGTTCACTACAAAATAAAGAAACTATCCAGTAGCGAGCTGGATGATGATGTTACAGAGATTTACACAACGTATTGAGCGTTGGGGACTTGGGCACCGCAAAAACTCTGCAGTTATTGCGGTGCCATCCTCAGCTAGAGCGGGATATGCGTAATTAGCCATTTGGGTGTCGGGCTTTTCGATTTGGAAGGTCATTTTCATATTTATTTTTCAATGACTGGACTTGCAAACTGGCAGATGGTAAACGGCGTATGAAGCTTGGGTGCCAGTACAGTACTCGCTTCTTGCTGGAGAAAATATTTTATCTTTTGAACCCCCATGCCCGGCTGAAATCCTTGCATATCCTGCCAGTCTTTTGACGGCGATAATGAATGCAACCCTCATGCATTCAATGGTGATCTCACTGTACAGAAGTTTCTTCTCAGTGTATAGGACAGAATTCATATGATCGAGCAAGAACATGAATTCATCGAAAGGTCCACCCCAAATGTCCGGACTGAATGCGCTTTCATGGGTAGAATTTAGCTGGCCTAAGTCAAATCCGCGCTCCGACAACCCGAAACACGCCTTACAATCCTGTGTCAAAACGTAGGAACGGTACACTTCGAGCTGTAAAAAAAAATGTAAAGCCATTTTCCTTGTGTGTTCGCTGTATGTCTGAAAATGGATTTCGCGAAAAATCCACCTTCTTGCTTTCCACGAAAACTAAATATTCCGGGGCTTTCTGCATTTTCACAAGTCCTAGTAGGTGTGCTTTGAGGTGTCGAAAACAGTTCATTCGCCATAGTTCATCGTCACCGATCAACAGAATCTGTACGGTTGCATTCTTGAAAGTAACTGTGTCCAGTGTGCTCAATACTTCCTTACTCACGAACACTATGGATGGTATTTGATATCGATATAGCGATTTCAAACAGTTCATGGCCGCTTCGGAATACTCTAAAATCGATGTCAATACGACCCCCCCCGCCGTACCTCCCTTTCGTATTTTAGGCACCGCAGTGACGAGCGTCGACTCCTGTGAAACACCCGTTTCTATTTGTTTTTCATAATACTCCTTCTGCCTGACGAAATTTCCTCTTTCCAAGTCCTCCCTCCTTTCCAAATACCATGCAGCCCATCGATATAATCCCTATAGCCATAAGCAAAATGGCAATCGATAATCTTTTACTCTACGAGTCTCCTCAAAGAATCTACGATCAAATCAAGTGTGAAGCAACTGATAGACTAGCGAGACTATGATAAAGAAATTACCTCCTGCAGTGAAATTTTCGGCGCAAACCCCAGTTGGGACCGAGTATGGCCGATATCCGCGTACGTAATTTTTACATCCCCTGGCTGCATCGGTAAGTAATTCCTAGTTGTTTGTCGGGTACAAGAGAGAGGTCGGCACAGCTACCTATCAGCTATACACGCACGACAAGAATGTACTGATAAAGTTTTAACACGGTCGATCGTCAAAATACCTTGGTTTATGTGTAGCAACCTATGGCTATCTGCACAGGTATGTGTTCGATCATCAAATGGGCGTGTCAAGATATGCTTACTTGTTTGCGCGCTTCTCGAGGACATTTTCAAGCCCAGCTATCAAATCGGAAACGGTCTCGGGGTGACCTTTACCGATATTGAATATCTGAAGAGTATGTTATGTGAAAGAACGGCAACTTGAGCATAAAATCATAATTTTGTGGAAAAGTGTGTAATAAAAGTCGCCAAACCCTAAAACCTCAAGGAAGGATGCTCGAATTCACGAAGTACATGGTTATGGTTTTTACCTCGAAATTGGCACCGTGATTTATAGCGGCTTTAATACCATCCACTATGTCGTCTATGTATGTGAAGTCTCGTTGTAAAGTGCCCTCATCGTATACGTCAATACTTCTATTCTCCATTATTTGAGCAGAGAATTTGTAAACAGCCATATCGGGTCGCCCCCAAGGTCCGTAAACCGTGAAAAACCGTAGTCCAGTCATTGGGATTTTGTAGAGATGATGATACACGCGAGCAAAATCTTCATTCGACTTTTTAGTGGCAGCGTATAGACTCGACGGGGAATCGATGCGGTCACTGACGTCAAAGGGCACTTTAGGTTTTAAACCAGAGAAAGTAATATATATATATATATATATCAGTATATTTTTGTACGTAGGCAAATTTGCTTGACAGTGTTAAAACATCAAAACCTGCATCGCTGCTAGTAATGGGAATGATGTCCATACCTTTTGTATTGCGTCCATAAACTGAAGATGATGAAGCGTAGGTGACAAAAATGCCAGGGAAATGTCGCACCACTTCAAGCAGAGTAGCGAAACATTGTACGTTTGCCCTTACATATGCGAGTGGATTCTCTATCGAATATCGGACACCGGCTTGCGCCGCCAAGTGTACAACATGTGTGAACCGATGTTCTTTGAATATCTCTGAAACGAAAAAAATAGATTGTCAAAATTCAGCTCACAACAATGTGTCAGAAACGAGTGATCGTATTCAATTATGCCAACTTACCTTGCAGGCCGGATCTATCGCATACATCCAACTGAAGTACCTCAATATTTCTTCTGTATAGTTCATATGCCCTATCCCTTTTAAGGTCGACGTCATAATAATCATTGAAGTCGTCGATACCAACTGATCGAGTCAAAGTTAAAAAATGTGGCAACCTAATTAAAATTGTGTTGGCTCTATTGGTTCATGAATTAAACTAAATTCAATCCAGTGTGGAAGTTTCAGGATATATATATATACATACATACCAACAGTGTGACCATCTGCTGCCAAGGCTATACTCAAACTCATGCCGATGAAGCCTGCTGCCCCAGTTACCAATAAGCGCTTCTTTATACTGGCAGTTTCATTTGTGACACTCGGCGAGGTGAAATCTCCATGACCTTAACGATTCGGATAGTATGATAATAAGATTTTAAGTTGCTGAAGACGAGAGAGATTAATTAAAACATGTGAGTTTACCACCTTAAATATGGGTCTACTTACCTGTCTGTGAGCGTAGCTTTCGAAGGCTTTGAAAGGTGGCTAGCAGGAATATGAAAAGTAGAACAATCACTAAATGTCTAGGTTGCCTTTGTTTGACAGTAGTGGTCCAAGTACCCGACATAACAGCCATACGTTTTGGATTTCGAAATATACCACGCTTATGATTTCAGATAAACAACACAGTCTATTGCCTCATCATTTTTTAAAATGTTTATTTTATATATAGCATATATGTATTGTGTAATAATATTACGAAAATAGTTGGTAGTACGAAGTAGTATACGATTAGGAGGTCTATAACCATTATTTCTATTTTTTTTCTCGCCGCATTTTTAGGGGTTTAGGGTTTTAAATTCCCTAAACTCAAAAAAAAAAAGTATTTTCTAAGATTTCTAATCAATAAGATTTGGGCGACAATACTTGCATTCTATATATATATCTGATATGTATATATA
>NW_014038380.1:5034-8252 GCF_001186125.1 Sphaeroforma arctica JP610 | reverse complement strand
ATATATATATATGTTTGTACACGCTTGTACTGAATGCTGCTACATGTACGGTTATCTCGGCAATGCATCACATCATTGAGCGTTCGCCGTTGAAGTTTGTGCACCGATTTTACCTACCGTACCTACTACCAAGTCCATACCTCATAACTATACTGAAGAATATCTGGTTATTGGCCAAGTATAGCTGTACGTGCGTTTGCGGGAACGAGTGAGTCAGTGAAACGACAAGACTGTCAGCGGTAGTCTGGCATGCACATACCGTGCAGCACACTTTGAGCTGCGAACCCCATTACACCCATACCAATCATCGCAAACGGACTATAGTATCTGACTGTAGGCTTTTTTTTTCTGGTTCTATTTTTAGAATCCTGGCGGCGGCCTTGGAACGAGACAGGCAACTGGGGCTCAGTACCCACCAACAGTACCGCACTTTATGGGCCGTAAACCGCATAGTGGATAAGGAGGAGGAGAAACGTATGGTTCGACTATTAGAGGTACACAACCACGACGATAGCCGATGGTCACGTGCGTGTACTATCTGTATTGTAATAGCGCGGGTGTATTGGTGATGGGTGTAAATTCAGCAGTGGTGGTAGGCGCGAAGAGTCAGTGCTGCGTTTGCGTGAATTGTATGCTGTTGTTTTAAGGCCACCCGAGAGTTGTGATCTTCGGCACATAGCCTATCTCGCTTGTGTGTATAGCTGTATGCGCGAAGCCCACTAAGGTAGTTTGCACTTTTTTCCGCAAAGTTTATTTTGAAACATTGCCACATGATGCGTGTTTACAAACTATGTTTCAATGCTTGTATATATCTACCTCCACGCCATTATCACACCTTCCAGTATCGGCACCACGACACGCATATGATTAGTTTATATCGTTGTTTAGTGCTCTTGAGCATTAAACTATATATGGACTGCGCAGATAAATCATAAACTCATTGACAGAATCTGTGTAGGTGTATAAGCATCCATATTGTACCAATTATTTACGCATCAGAGCTGTCTTCAATAGATATGCACATACGTAAACGCACCTCGATTCGTTCTATTACCACGCGTATGAGACGAGCACTATTATTGTAACTGCACAGTAACGATTTATGTACACAGAGCCACGCACATGGATTCGGTCTATTCTACACGCACGCGATGAGCAGTCTCATAATTACATTGTATTATCCTGTACACATACGTAGACGCACATCGATTCGGTCCATTTCCATTTCCACGCGTACGCGACGAGCATTCACACTACAACTGCACCGTTAACTTGATTTGTACTTTCTTTTGGCCGCAGTAACTGCACCGTTAACTTGATTTGGACTTTCTTTTGGCCTCAGTATCTGCATCGTTAACTTAATTTGGACTTTCTTTTGGCCTCAGTATCCGCACCGTTAACTTAATTTGGACTTTCTTTTGGCCTCAGTATCTGCATCGTTAACTTAATTTGGACTTTCTTTTGGCCTCAGTATCCGCACCGTTAACTTAATTTGGACATTCGTTTGACCTCAGTTTCACCACGAGGAGCACATAGTCATACCGTACGATGAGCTGGAGTACCTGGCAATTCCCTACGACTGGGCTGCCGTCAGCAACAGCACCGACCGCTTCAGCGACCCCTTCGGCATCAAACTGTCTGAGAACAGTATGTGTACAGCGAGTGTGTGGTTAGACAGTGGTCATTGGCCGTGAGTATTAAACTGTCTGAGAACAGTGTGTGTACAGCGAGTGTGTGGTTAGACAGTGTTCATTGGCCGTGAGTATCAAACTGTCTGAGAATAGTATGTATACAGCGAGTGTGTGGTTAGACAGTGGTCATTGGCCGTGAGTATCAAACTGTCTGAGAATAATATGTGTACAGCGAGTGTGTGGTTAGACAGTGTTCATTGGCCGTGAGTATCAAACTGTCCGAGAATAGTATGTGTACAGCGAGTGTGTGGTTAGATAGTCTTCATTAGCCTTGAGTGAGGCTATAGTGCATAGGCGATGACTGTAGGCGGAACAGCTGAGGCTGTGCGTTGGTTGTGTGTGCATGTCAGAGGGCAGCACATGTGCGCTTGCTGCGTGACTGGCGATTGACACTCGTTCGTATGCGTACAAACTCCTACGGTGTTGTGCCAGTGGTACCGGTAGTACTCGAACAGAGCTATGGGCTTAACCCATACTGCTAGTGTAGTGCTAGTCGTATACTGCTAGTACAGTACCCAATCATGGTCGAAAGCACCTGGATCGCATGTAGGTATGCCTGTACAACTCGCATATCCTTTGCTGTGTGAGATGCATAGTCGCTATTACTTCGGAGTATTCATTTTATGCTCATCTGTGTTATGAATTTGATCGACTTTGCGTGTGATACATATCTATAAGCATTCGTTTTATGCTCATCTGTGCCGTGTATCTAAGTTTATGCTCATCTATGTTGTGTATACTTATCTATGCCGTGTATCTATCGTTATACTCATCTATATTGTGTATGCTCATCTATGCCGTGTATTTAGGTTTATGTTCATCTATGCCGTGTATCTAAGTTTATGCTCATCTATGTTGTGTATCTAACTGCCTTCGTGCTTGGCCTGTTCTACACTGCACAGGTATTCCCGATGTTATTCACGAGCGAGCGTTTGCGGTCAAAGCGCGGCGGAGCAAGAAGATTAAAATCATGGCAAAAGTCCTGCACAAGAAGATACGCTATCTAGTAGGCACCAGCATGGCAAGAGACTTACTCGCACAGGTAAGTCATTCGATTCCAAGTCACAATGTGATACACACACGTAGTGTGGCATGTACATACTATGGCATCATGTTGTAGGGGATGGTACGGTTATGTGTTAGCTGCATATTCGTGGAAGTGAAACCTCATTACAACGTCATTCCCGATATTTCGTGGGGTCATTCTGATAATTTAATTTTCCGATAGACACCCCCGATTTGTAGCTTTAGGGTTTGGCCTCGGTACCTTTCGAATGCGCACACCAGCGCAAGATACGTAAACACTCCAAGAGAGCTAGTCACACCACAGACTTAAACCCTAAAACCCTAAGAGTTACATACGTAAGATAAGCCAAAGTATCAAGACCACTTCAACACCACAGACGTATACAGACTCACTGTAGCTGTGCGAAGAGCTACATACGTGAGATAAGCCAAAGTATCAAGACCACTTCAACACCACAGACGTATACAGACCCACTGTAGCAGTGCGAAGAGTTACATACA
>NW_014038380.1:0-3110 GCF_001186125.1 Sphaeroforma arctica JP610 | reverse complement strand
GACTCGATGTTTATAAACTGGGGTGAGTACCGTGGAGATGCCGTACTCGTGTACTGTGGTATGTGTCCGTTGGCCTGTGCGCCCTCAGGGCTGTAAGTGTCCGTTTTTTCTGGGTGTGCACTTTGGGTTTAAGTGATGCCACGTGTTTATAGTTACGCATTTTGTTTCCTTACAGTACATGGAGAGTCCTGGGTGTACACTTTGAGTTGAAGTGATGCCACGTGTTTATAGCTACGCATTTGGTTTCCTTACCGTACATGGAGATGTCTGGGTGTACAACTTTGGGTTGAAGTGATGCTACGTGTTTGTAGTTACGCATTTTTTTTCCTGACAGTACATGGAGAGTCCTGTGCCCGTTTCTCACCTTGACGTGCAGTTGAGAACTAACTACGTACCTGGTTGTGTGGCGGGATGTGTGTTGCATCTCACCCCATCGTCTATGCTGCGGCGTGTGCCTGTGGTTTCTGTGGGTGTTTCGTATGTTGCAGCAACAGAGGCGCTTCTGTCGGGCTGTGTGCTTGACGTCTTGTTCTGTTTTTGGTTTTTGGTTCCTTGGTTCTTGTTTCGGGTGCATGCATATGCATTATACATCCTAAGCGTATCCGATCCCATTCTCCATAATCTCACACATCTGATGCACAACCCCTCGAATGGCACACAGTTGGTGTTCAGGCGAGAGGCTGAGGTGCGGTTTGACTGGTACCCGCGGCACGCGGTGACCAAGGTGTTGGGGGAGATTGACAATCGTGCGGGCATTTCATCGGAAATCAAGAGTCTGCTGGAAACCTGGAAGGTGCCGGTGGAGGGCAATCCATTTGCCCAGCCTAGGCAGCCAGACACAGGTGAGTGGGGTGCTAAACCCTAAACCCTAGACCCTAAAATAGCCCCCTTAGTCAAGACAAACCCTACCGCTATATGCGTAGACTTGACCTTTTACTTGAAAGTAGTTGGTACAGATGCAACCTACGTTGGGACATACGAGTGCAGAACAATCCCTTTGCGCAGCCCCTACAGTCCGTCACAGACACAGGCGGGTCAACCAAGGTTTATTTTGTGTCTGGTTTTTCTAAGATCTTGAGAAAACACCGAATTTATACATAGTTATGGCCTTATAAGCTCTATAACAGTTCGTATGTGGCACACATGTGCATGGGCGTTGAGGTTTGGTGCTATCCGATATGCACAACTACCTCCCCACAGTCGGAGAGTCTGCTGCGATGTGTGCGCTACGATTGACATACTAGCCTTTTTGCAATGCATACAGTTGTTTTAATGTGATGCATACTTGTCGGTGTTTCATGTATTTGTGTGTTATGTTCGGTACGGCTGACGTGTAAGACACTGCCGATACACAGTTCACAGGTACGTATGCGAATACGTTCGATGTTGCTTAATACAGGCAATACTGTAAACAATCTACCTGCCGTAAAACATACCAAATCAACACGTTCCCTTGACACAATAATGAGCAGTAAGTGCATGCTCACACACAGATGTCATCGAAGTTCTGCACAAAACAAAAGTTGAAGTGATAGAAAACCAAATGATTGCTCACTATTATAGTACGAAGGACGCTGCTATATTAGTTTGGCACGATGTATGTACAGACCATTTTCCCTACATGACTACGATAATGAAAGAGACTCTTGGTGACACTGGAGATGTACACTTCACTGGTTTGGCCCAATTCTCTCGATGTAGCTTATACTTGTAAACTGGTTTATCTGTCGTAGTAGCTGATTAGTAGTTGATGCTAGCGTTGATTTATTCGATGCGGTCGCTCCTGCAATACCGCCGGCCGCCACTTCTTTGTGTTAAAATCATCCCTTATAAAAACATGTGCTTTCCTAATAATCACATGTGCTTACCTAATATTGACATGTGCTTACCTAATAATCACATTTGTTTACCTGATAATCACACATGCTTACCTAATAACCACATGTACTTATTTAACAAACACATTTGTTCACCTTGCAGAGGCTGATCCCGTTGGAATGGCTTTCAAGAAGTACTGCAGCGACGAACCCTCTGCTAAGAAGATGTATCCCGATTGGCGTAGGTCCATTGCGTGTGTGCTGATTGGTGTTGTTGAGTACATTTCTCTGCATGCTGTAACTGTGTCATTGGACAAGTACTGCTACGTGTAGGTCCATTGCGTGTGTGCTGATTGGTTCTGTTGAGTACATCTCTCTGCATGCTGTAACTGTGTCATTTGACAAGTGCTGCTACATGTGTGACCCTGAGCTTTACATTGCGGCACTGGACAGGTGTGCTCTAGTCTGTGTGGCTGAATGAGCGGGGTAGTGTATTAAATTGATGTGGTTGTGTACAGATTCGTTGAGTGGCTGCGTTTGAACCGCTCACCCGAGAGAGTGTGCACTAAAACCCTTCGAGAAACCCAACTTCAGACAGATTTTCACATGGTTTAGTCTCCCACTCTTTACCATTACCACTCACCACCGTAGCATAGCCGCTTAGCTGGCTGATGTCTAGTCAAGGTTAACGTTTTAGCATGTGATCACTACCGCAAATCAATCACTGAGGAATACGCACGACCCCAACTTGGATATGGACACACAGAATCCTCAAGCCTCATATGCATGCACAAAGTTGCACAATAACAACTATATCCACAAACCGTACAAATCAATTGGAGCCACACAAAACGTTTGCCAGGTATGGTCACATACCATCATGCGAATGTATGCTGAGAACACGCCTACGCGATTTAGATACCCACTACACGCAACGCGAGTAAGCTACCCACTACACACAGCCACGAAGTGTGTACTCACAGGTCAAGAGGTCATTCCATGTGCCATGCTCGTAGTATGCACGTACCATGTACATGCATTATCATGTACATGTATCCGTACAAGAAGTCTTCACAGTCTGCTTTGTTTTTCGCATACATAGTTGAATTCATATGTATGCCACCATGGACCCCATGCATTACTATTTGAATAGTTACTATCACCGCGTGATATTCACACACCTTGAATATTGTTTCAGCTCACAACCGCAGTGAACTCGGTCTGACCAAGCCAAGCACCAACCATACATATACCCCAAGCACCAACCATACATATACCCCAAGCCAACCATAC
>NW_014038381.1:0-8253 GCF_001186125.1 Sphaeroforma arctica JP610 | reverse complement strand
ATATATGTATATATTTATACATATATGTATATATTTATACATATATGTATATATTCTAAACAATATGTATATATTTCTTACTTTCTTATATATATATATATATATGTATATTATGCACAATCATATGTATCCGTACGTGTGCAAATATATATATACACCAAATCAGAAATGTACATGAACTGAACTGAACATATAAACTTACATACGCATATGTACCTACATATACTAAAATACTGTTTTTCTTACTGCGGGCCAGGCTTTTATCTTACTCATACTGCGTGCATTTCAGGAGCCACTGTCCGCTCATTGCAGTTCCTTTTTGCATCGCAGATGAAGTTACTGTATCTACAAACTGTGCTGCAAGGCTTCGACGTGGACTACAACCCGCAACTGACGTTACTCGAAATGCCGGAATTGACCACTGCCGTTCGTGTCTCAATACGGCACAACCCGTTGCTGACAGGGCCCCTCTACTTTGATAAGGTAGGTATATTAATATGTAAGTGTATGCGTTTAGGTACATATTGTTGATATGGTGACAGCATGTGAGAGTCTTCATCCTTACATTGTGTGTAGGTGTTTAGGAACATCCTCGTTGTTGTTTTTTGATGTGTAAGTGAATATATACCTTTTTAATGGAAATTGGGGTGGTATGTGTGAAAATCTTTATCCTTGCATTCCTTGCATTTTGTGTAGATGTCTAGGAAAGGCGCAACTGCGTTGATCTGCTGGTATATGTATACATTTTGTAAATATAATTGCGGTGAATAAGTGTGAGAAAAATTGTGTAATAGACTGCGATACATGCGTTTCCATTTTAGGCACTGATATATCCATACGCACACACACACCCAAACACATTTATATATATATATATATTTACTTACACTTGCACTTGCACTTTCACTTACTCTACACAAAAATGAACACATATTCATATACATACACAGGCATGCGTCGGTCTTAACTTTAAAAATCAACACTAACAATGTTTTTCTCGTGACAGGCGGATATCGGACCCCATTTCCACGTGTTTATAACAACTTTTCAGCCAGCACCATATCTTCTACCTTCGCTCGAATGAACATGTGAATATGTAATACATCTCACTCATATTGAATACACAATTCATCTAGCATATAATGAATGTACATGCATATATACTACTCGAATCAATGTATGTTAATTCCATCGAGGTCACACCACTCCTCCGCCCAACGTTCCTGTCTTTGTTGCCAGTCCCGTCCCTCCAGGAATCTATATTCTATTTCCAAATCTAGATCAATCTAATTCCACATCTTAAAAATCTGTCATCAGATTTGATTCGTCCAACCGCTATTATCATCTCCCGTATTGCATTGACCGGGTCACTCTGTGTTAACGTTCCACACCCCAGCTCACCGATGCCAGCATCCTAATCGATGGCAATGAGAAACTGGAAGGCGGGTTGGACTTCCCAGTGCTTACGACGTGTATTGTGTTACTGGTGCACAGCTGTCCCGTGACAAGTGTATCGGCCAACAGTCTTGCGCTCATGACCGAGTCCAGTATGGAGTACAACAGAGTATCCCTTATGCTGGAATATGTACTGTTGCAGAGGTGAGTACGCCTGTATGGATAGCTTAATCGGTTATATGGTCTATTCGTGTATGTCGGCTGGTGTTGTGTATTGTATTGCTGGTGCGTAGCTGTCCTGTGGCAAGTGTATCTGCCAACTATCTCGGGCCTCGTGGCTCAACTGAGTATCTCTACTGCTGTGGCAGCTACGTATCTGTTATGCTGTGTTGGCACATGCGCTATAGACTTGGGTGTGGGTGTGCATGTATCTATATGCCTATGCACACGCGTGTATATCGCCTGGTGACACAGTGATACCTCTTTCTTGTATCGCGATCACGGTGCTGCCCCCCTTCCTGTCATCCAGTCTCAAACGTCAGTGTTTTTTCAATGTATCCGCTCACTTGGCTTTGGCTGAGTGAAGTATGACCCCTTAAACCTCTGTGCACGCCCCCCCCCCCACTCAGTGACACAACCAGCAATTCGCTGATCTCGATCAAAGACACAATGGTGACGCAAGTGGCGTTTCATAGTCTCCTGAGTGGCAGTGATATCATTTTAGAAGGCAACAAGCTCTTGGACCAGCTTCAGTTTACGCAGTTGGTGAGTCTCACAGGGCAGCTCACGGTGGGCGACTGTAACCACTCGACGCTGTATCTGCCAGGTGGGTGTGTATAGGTGCATGCGATCAAATGGAATGATTGATGTCATTCGATGTGTCCATTGGTGTAGAATCACAGTGGGTTATCTCAGATGATATCTATCGGCGCTTGTGAGTTGATTGGGTTGGTTGATTCAAATCATCCGTGTATTGGTGCACTCGGTATGAATCAGTGCTTTTATCGGTTTAGTCGATTCAGAACTGCTGCACTTATGCACATACGACAGTGTTGAAACGTGCATGCGGTGGAATGTTTTTACATCAAATGCGCCAAGGAGACACATCTGGGTTGCAAGTTTACCCGCTCATACACACGCAAGGGTGTACAATGAGTACTGTGTAGCTTGAGGGGCTGAGTCTTTTTTCCCTCCATTAAACACCTGAAACCCTTGTAACCTAACATCCTGCATATACTTATTCTTATATTCCTTTCACCCCACCCCTTTCGCAGCGCTGTACTACGCCTCTAATATCACCGTCTTGCGCAATGTTCACATTGAGAATATCACGTTTCCAGGTATGTTTCGACCAGCGCTTGTTTGAGGTTTATCCCCGTGTGCTCGTTGTGATGTGTGTCAGATTTTTATAATCACTACTAAATTTGTCTCCCGGTCAGATCACTAGTAAATAGGCTATACTTTGCCAGCGACTAAATCCACCTGCAGCAACTCGATTGACTGGTACCTTCTATCGCAGTGTATGATACTAGCATTGCATTTTGTTAGATATATAAAGCATCCCGGTTCGTCCCGTTTTATTCCGATTCCATCCCTTACTTAGCCCTTGCTCCATCCCACACTTACAGAGCTCGCCGCCTTGAAGTCTCTAACTGTCGTAGGCAACCCAAAGCTGACAAACTTGTACCTACCCAAACTAACATTCTTTGAGGGGGAATCGTACGACGTGATAGTAATCATGAACGATAATCTCTGCTTGGACGAGTCCATGTTTGACGGTTTCACCAACGGCTCGTGTGTGGTTGCCAATCAGGAAATTTACAATTCAATAATTATTGACACGCTTTTGCCGAGTAATTCAACTTTTGCGCCGGATTGCGGCGGGGTGTGTTGTGATATGTCGATTGTATCGAATATTACGAACATATGCGAACTGGGAGATACAGATAATCTGAAGCAATGATTTTTTCAGTAAGGAAAAGGGTGGTGGGTGGAGAGGGGGAGAGTAGGAGATGGTGACCGATGTAGTGATGGCATAATGAAATATGAGTACGTATTTGCAAAGACGATATGTAACACTCAAGTAATATAAATTAGTTAATAAATAAATTCTAACCCCTACGTTATGTAGCTCCTATCCCAGTTCGATCTGTCTTCTGTACAATCTGATATGACTGCAAATCATTGATGAATTGCCGATCTATTGGGGTGTCCTTAATTATAGACGAAGGCGCAGCCGACTATCCAGTACGCAAGTGTCAACTAGCACACCCTCCTCTTATATCTGCCGGGGGGGGGGGGGTGTCTACCAACACGTAGGATTGTATAACCCAGCAGCACCATCCTAAAATTTCTACTCCACCGTCAACCACTCCAACCTATCATCCTGTGTTGATCACTCTCGGTGCGGTACATCCCCTGCACCAAACTCAAACAGATTCTTCACCCTCGGGCCTTGGGGCTCGGGCTTCACAGTTCACAGGTGGGCACTGGGTACTGGGGCGTGGACACTAGGCACTCAGTGACAGGTAAAGTCATATCAATAATATCAATAATATCAATAATATCATGAGTTGAACTCTCAGAGTGATATGTTTAGTATATAAATACTAAGTAAATACCATGACCCTCTAGTGATCAAAAATAAACCACAACGGACTAAAGTCCGTAGGAATAAATACCGTTTGTTAGACGAATGTATTTTTATTCTGGTGAATTTTTGGCGCGAAAATCGAAATACGAATTGTTCAGCGGATCAGGAGCTTCTGCTGCAATCGATGCCTGCATAGTTTTGCTAACAGAGCATTCTCGTGAACCGTTTGAAGCTTTGTCGGCACGCTCGTACAGCAGCGTATGCCGGAGCGAGTAATCCAAACGAATGCTCCGCACATAGATCAAACCTCATATAACTGCACCACTAGCACGGTAAGAAAAGGTGGATACACAACACGAGTACATCAAATAGATTATCGGGCTTGTTGTGAAAAGACAAGAGCAGTTGCGACACAAGAATTGAAAGCTGTACATTTACATGGTGGAGGCACACGAGTATGCGCTTATACAATCTCCACTTGTCTGCATCATCCCAAATGAACCGGGCACTCTATATGCGCGATCCTAAGAGCCTACATGACTAATGAGTTTCAAAAAGACATGCTCCACTAGCTTATTAGGGTTCCAATTTATTGCCACACAAATCAAGCACCGCCAAAAATCTGTGATGTGGCCCAGAAACCCGTACACGTGCTTTTACACGTGCTTCACGTTGCTGTCACACCAACGGCCCGTATATGATAACCCCCTGGGGTTTCTGAACACACGTGCAGGGTTGAAGTCGGCAGTCAGCCTTGCACGCACAGGCTGGAAGCACAAGAGTGTGATGGTGCCACCTAACAAAGCCCCTGCAACTACATCTGTCATGAAGGAATGGGTCGCAAGTGTGCCTCAATAATCGAATTAAGGCAGACAGCGAAAGAGATAAGTGTGTGCGGGCGTAAGAGGTGACAATGATGTTGCTTAATCCTGCCGTGATGTTAATGGTTGATTTAAGAATAGCATAATTCGGACAGATTATATTACTAGTGTCTACTTCACTATTTTGAAAATACAAAAGGAATCCACATGGTTGTCTTAAGGATCCTTTCAAGATGCTGCTAGTGGACACCAACTTAACTCCACCAACTCTGACTAACTATGCGCGACACAGATAAGTGTAATCGGCATGGTGGGTGTTTAGCGACCCCATATCCGCAACAGCACAGTCAAAGCGAGGTCATCAGCGACGAACGACAAACACTGGAGTATATGATACAGTCCACAAGTCCCAAATCGTCCTCATACACTTAGATCGTACTAATTGTAACCCTATCATCCATGTACGCACTTAAACTACATCGCATCGAGCTATAACTAGCTTAGCTGTATTAACCATCCTCAGTAAGGCATGATATCACACATCCGCGAAGAAGTGATTTTGCGTTCACGGGGGATTTATTGGCGCAAGCAACAATTGCAAAAAAAAATACAACATTGACAACCGAACCCAAATTCTGATGAT
This sequence comes from Sphaeroforma arctica JP610, assembly GCF_001186125.1. Lineage (NCBI taxonomy): Eukaryota > Ichthyosporea > Ichthyophonida > Sphaeroforma > Sphaeroforma arctica. Next base: position 2,801 of record NW_014038381.1, on the reverse strand, counting down.
ATACACACCTCTCACCATGTGATGGTAAACATGCTCAATCTCCAACCACTGACACACTTGCGATTTTAAACTTATAAGTAGGTAAGCATAACATTGGAACGTACCATGTGCGTGATGCCTATTATCCCATATCCGCGACAAACCCACTGTCCATGCGATGGCCATGGGTAAAAACGACAGAGACAGCAGCACTTGATCTAGCCAGCGATTTTTACACTGGCAAGCTATGTGCAGCCATTGAACACTAAGCCACATTCCGAATCCAATAGCGGTACTTGTGTGACCACTGGGAAAGGATAAGCGTGCGCCGTTGATATGGTCGAGATCGTCGGCCGTGCAGGCGCTGTTCCCAGCGACACCTAAGTAGATGGTTGGGTCGTACGTATCTGGGACGCCATCGTAGCACCTAGAGGTGCAGCCGAATTAAGTCCGGAGACTGAGAAACGAAGCTAAATACAAAACAATTCGAAATGAAATAAATCTTACTACAAGGTATGTATTTGAGATACGACGTGTTCTTCGTGATGCTATCAGGTGTTTTGGTGATCTGCGTGATCTTTGCACCGTAAGAGTTAAGGGATATTAAAGTATTTGGCTGTGGTGCAACAAGAGCGACGTACTATAATTCAATCGAAACGAGGATTAAAAAAAGAACCGTATCTGTATGGTGTTAAACAATGTGTAGGAAGTGATATATGCGATTACTGCCGTCAAAAACTGACCTGCCCGCTTACAAATTATCAGTGAGGGCCAAGTTCGGCGCCGCATGGAAGTAGTTCTGTGTGTACACGTGGATATACATTTGTGCATATCAGCGAAGCGTAATATCGAATCGAAATAACATGCATCTAACTGCGTATCTAACTGCGTAAATACATGTGGACATACAGACAACAAAGTATCTTCAACAAGCAACACGTACCCAATATATATGTAATCAAACACTGATAGATCACATATATAATACATAGTTTTTCAGTTGATCACGAACTACCTCACCTCGACATGAAGTCCGGCCTAAGCTCTCCAACGGCCAACTTTGTCGTTTCCGTGAAGAAATACACCCACGCAAACGTACAGACGTAGCACAGGTACATGCGAGCTGCTGCAAACGGCGCACGAACAGATCGTCCTTGATGGAGGTACTCGGTCAGTGCAGCTAGACCGCCGCCTAAAACTAAACCAAATACGAGTACAGCGTAGTAGGGGATGGTATCTTCTTCGTGGGGTAGCCAGATAGATGTATCATTGAGGATCACGGGTCTGGGTTCGGGGCAATATAACAGTTGGGACTGCAGTGTAAGAAGTTTGCAGTTGACGTTTGGCCTTCTGGGAACTTGCACCGATGAGAGTGATAGCATGACAGCCACATCTGGTGCCAACGTTAAGCAGCACTCCGATATGCATACGATGGGTTGCACATACACAGATGTTATAATACACGCTAAAGCTAAAGCAGATCGGATCATATACTGAATTATGATGGAGAGTACCGAGTCTCGCGCTTCGATACAACGGAATTCGGATACCAGCGTAAAATTAAAACGTATACAGGGATATCAGGTCTACAAATCAGCATACCTACATGCGCGCGTGTGCACGCAGCTAGTAGTTCTGCAACTACTTATTTTTGTATAGCACATGCATGATTGGAAAAAGACTTACAGATGGAACTAACGATGTTCTAGTTTGTATCTGTCCGGAATTGGTCCTGCATACCTATTTCGAGGCCCAGTAGTCGCTTTGACCACAACGATTATCAAAGCCACTGCAAAACTGACAGTAAAGAAGACCCACTCGAACTCAATCAGTTCAGCAAACCACCGCCTCTTCTTCAAGTCTTCGCACTCCGCATTTAAATCACTTGTCGAGGACAGATTAGAGCCGTGCGTTGTCCTTGTGACCTCGTCTCCGTGGGCCGATACAGACTTTGTTGTGATAGGAACGGAGGTACTATCATGCAGAGACGCAGACTCAACTTTACCGGTGGGATCACTTTCAGCGCGGTTGTCAACCTGTGCATAGGGATGAAAGATAAGTTAAAAAACAGAACAATGTAACTCTAGCTATTGTATGTCTCAAAAGGGTCGTGATGCGTACTGAAGGGTGGATTGAAGCGACTTCAGGCCTCGATACGACCGCATCACGAGAAAAAGGTTAGACTGGGTTGTGCCTAAATGTATGGATCTGACATACTGTGAAGGACTTGGTGTACATGTAAAACCCATGCTTGCCTACTAAGATGAGTACATAGAGTGACCCAGCCCACTGTGGAAAAAAACAAAGACACGTGAATTCCTCACCAGCATGTCAGGTTCATGCAATAAGTCACAGATAAGTACAACACAGCTTTATGTTGAGACCGCTAACATGGCTACAATGTGGTACAAGGTACTACATATAGCAGGATTTCATTTCTTTTCAACTACAACCAAGTACAGCCCGGTTCTGATGCCCATATAGCAATATTAAACATTTTCTATTCTACGACATGTCCCATCAGCTGTATGTAGGAGAGTTACTGGCAACAGCAAAAGATAACAAAATGATCCACTTTTATCAATATACCAAAATTCAGATAGTAAAACAAGTACATTGTCGCTAATAAGGGCAGGACAGATAAATTCAAATTCGAGGTTCAATAAATCTAACAACACATAAACACTCACACACACACAAAAAAACACACACACCCACACACCCACACCCACACACACACACCCACACACGCATATAGATCGAGCATATTTAAACAGAGATATATATACATACATAAAGACACACATACACAAACACACACA
>NW_014038382.1:1807-8255 GCF_001186125.1 Sphaeroforma arctica JP610 | reverse complement strand
TATATATATATAGATATATATATATAACATATACAACATACACACAATGTTACCAGCATACACGCATACCTATCGCTTATACAATACTACTAATGAACACACGTATGTATAACATACATACCATCATACTAATAAACACACATACCTACCATTTCATCCGCCCGTCTACACAGGGAGAAACAAACTGGGGGTAACCCCTTCAGGGCCGTTGAGCTCCATGTCTAATCCGTTCTTGTCAGCCAACTTTGGAGCAGGCAATGACTCAGGCAATGAGAATACTCTGGGGTCGGTGTCAGTGCCAAACTTAGACGATCTCATCCGCACTGTGAGGGGTATTGCGTCCTCTGCAGGTACACGTGTGTATAGTGTGAGTGGTAGATGCAGTAGAAAACCCCTAAACCTTAAAACCTAAAGCCTAAAACCCAAAGACTTAGACGAACTATAACCTACTGTGAGGTGTGTTCCGTCCTCGGCAGGTACACGTGAGTAAAGTGTGAGTGGTGGATGCAGTAGATACCTACGCTCTATTGTGGCCTTCCTTTGGAGTGGTCACTTCCCTTTCGCCTCCCACATGAGAATCTATTTCATTTTTCTACATTCAGCCTAAATCCGACAATATAAATAACCTGACACTCTTGACAAATATGTCGTATATTATATTCGCCAACCCACGTGAAATCCGTCGTCACCAGTCAGGCGTTGATCCGATATCCGACAATATGCGTACTCTGACACTTTCCCCACATGTCATATATCACACTGACACTCTCCCCACATGTCATATATCAGACTCGCCAGCCAGATCCGACACCACCAGTCCTGTAGGCTTATCTCAGCCACTGAGCATCCTCGCAGACGACCCCCTCCAACTGGCACAGACCTTCAGCACCGGCAGCACAGGCAGCACACGAACCACCCCACAGCACACGCCACACCCACCACCCACACCCCCAGTACAAACACCCGAGCCACAGTGTGCGTGGGTGTGCACGGGCTGTCTGCGGCAGATTAAGGATGCGTCGCTGGGGCAGATGGTAGGTGACAGGGCGTGGCACACTCAGTGTATGGTGTGTGAGGTGTGTGGCGTGAGAGTAGGCTCGGGAGGTGTCCCGGTCCACCGGTCCGGGGCGGCGCTGTACTGCTTCCAACATAAGGTGAGTGGGATACGAATTAGGGGATGAGGGCGTAGCGCTAGTGTGTATTCTCTCTAGGCCACTGACATACAGAACAGGGGAATAGTGCGTGCAAGTAAGTGGACTCTTGTTGTCTTTGTTTTTGGTTGTGTTGGTGTTTGTGTATGTCATGGGTATGTATATATTTGTACATGTGATGTGCATGTATTTTGCTGTACTTCTCTCGGCATCAATTGTTGAATCCTCGCCCTTCCTATTATCCTATTCATCGATAGGCTTACGTTCTTATGCTTGGATACACCCACAGGCTTTACAAGTGTATGTGTCTAATTGTACTCTGGTTGTCTTTTGTTTCTGTTTGTATATGTCATGATTTGCCCTTGGTTGTCTTTGTTTACTGTATGTCCTTGTCATGTACATGTTTTAGCGTTAATCTCACTGTAGCCGTCGTATATCTCACTGTAGCCGTCGTAAATCTCACTGTATCTGTCGTGAAATCTCAATGTATGTCATAAATCTCACTGTAGCTGTCGTAAATCTTACTGAAACTGTCGTAAATCCCCCTGTATCTGTCGTACATCTCAATGTATATCGTAAATCCCACTGTAGCTGTCGTAAATCGCTGTCGTAAATCCCACTGTAGCCGTCGTAAATCTCACTGTATCTGTCGTGAAATCTCAATGTATGTCGTAAATTTCACTGTAGCTGTCGTAAATCTCACTGTATCTGTTGTGAAATCTCAATGTATGTCGTAAATCTCACTGCAGCTGTTGTAAATCTCACTATATGTCGTAAATATCACTGTTTCTGTCGTAAATCTCAATGTATGTCGTAAATCCCACTGTAGCTGTCGTAAATCTTACTGTGACTGACGTAAATCTCACTATATGTCGTAAATATCACTGTATATGTATGTCGTAAATACCACTGTAGCTGTCGTAAATTTAGTAAATCACACTGTATCTATCGTAAGTCTCTTTGTAGCCGTCGCAAATCCCACTGTGCATCTGTGGCACATTGATGGAGTGCGCATAGAGTAGTTGCTTACGCTGTCAACAAGCCCCACAGGCGCATCGTATGATTCAATGTGCCACTACACGTGTACTGTGGTATTGTGGTTTGACTGACGCCTTCCCTTACCTTTTCTTCCCTTCCCGTCCCTGTGCTGACTGCAGATGTCTGCGAGAAGGTGTCGTGGATGTGACGCCGTAGTGCATTTGACGGGCGCTGAGTCGCACTCGGCACTGCGTGTGGCTGAGAGCGGAGATCTGTGGCATTCCGAATGTTGTACGTGTGCCACGTGCGGGAGTACATTCCAGAGCGGATCTACTCTGAGAGTAGTGGGCGGGCAGACGTACTGCGAGGAGCATTTTGCCGCGCTGTCATTGGTGTGTGCGATGTGTACGTTGGGGCTGTGGGCCAATGAGAGCTACGTAAAACAAGACAACAAGACGTGGCATGCGACGTGTGCGCCTGAGGAGATGCTCAAGTGAGCAGCCGAGAATAGTGTAGATATAATATAATAGAACAACGAGAGGGAGAGAAAATATAGTACGACAACTGAGGTAATCAAATCATAGTAATAGTGTGTAGATATAAGAGAACAACGAGAGGGAGACAACATATAGTACGACAACTGAGGTAATAAAGTCAATGGAATAGTGTGTAGATATAATAGAACAACGAGAGGGAGACAACATATAGTACGACAACTGAGGTGATAAAGTCAGAGGAATAGTGTGTAGATATAATAGAACAACGAAAGGGTGAGAACATATAGTACGACAACTGAGGTAATAAAGTCAATGGAATAGTGTGTAGATATAATAGAACAACGAAAGGGCGAGAACACGTATAGTACGACAACTGAGGTAATAAAGTCAGAGGAATAGTGTCTAGATATAATAGAACACCGAAAGGGAGAGGAGAGAACATATAGTACGACAACTGAGGTAATAAAATCAGAGGAATAGTGTGTAGATATAATACAACAACGAAAGAGAGAGAACATATAGTACGACAACTGAGGTAATAAAGTCAATGGAATAGTGTAGATATAATAGAACAACGAAAGGGAGACAACATAGAGTCCGACAACTGAGGTAATAAGTCGATGGAATAGTGTGTAGATATAATAGAACAACGAGAGGGAGACAACATATAGTACGACAACTGAGGTAATACAGTCAATGGAATAGTATGTAGATATAATAGAACAACGAAAGGGAGAGAACATATAGTACGACAACTGAGGTAATAAAGTCAATGGAATAGTGTGTAGATAAAATAGAACACCGAGAGGGAGAGAACATATAGTACGACAACTGAGGTAATAAAGCTAGGGTGCCAACTGATGTGATAGAACGTATAGTACGACAGTTATAGCAATAATATTAGGTATATCAGTAGTAAGCACTGCTGCGGACTTTAAAAGCAACATAGTGGACGGGCACATGTATTAATTGACAGGCACATTTAATAAAATTAATAGGTACATATATAATAAACCGGTACATATATTAATCAACAGGAACGTATATTAATCAACAGACACATATATGAGTGAGAGACACTGGTTGTGATCCGAGGATTTTTAACATTTAAATCAAATTTTTTATCAATTGCCATTGCGTCGAGTGTCTTAAGCGTCGGGCCCTTGTACTATCGACATGAAGGCGAATATCAAGAACACGATGCCACCGGCAATGGTAACTGTTGCAGATGACATTAAATCAGAAAAGAAAGGAATCAGAATAGGTAAAACCCAAAGTATGTGGTTGCAGATGACATGAGACGGGGAAAGAAAGGAATCAGAATAGGTAAACCCCAAAGTACATAGTTGCAGTTGAGATGAAATCAGGAAAGAAAGAAATCAGAACCGACAATACAAAGTACAAAATAAGCGAAATAGGACGAAAACGGGGAAGCATCTTCTGATGAAAGCCCACACTTACATTGCACTCCACACGGAACTCTCATTCGAAATCACGTCCAGCGAGTGACAATGAAGACATGTGCAGACACAGAAAGACTAATGTCCCTGTACTAATCCATGGAACTCGTGCGAACAGATTCATTGAACTTCATATAGAACTAATTCAAACTGGTTCCTTGAACTAGGTAAGTGAACTAGTTCAAACTAATTCATTGATCTAAATAATTGAACTAATTTTATACTTTTTTTAACTAATTCAAACTAATTCTGCGACAGGCGTGTTGATAGTTTTGCTTTAAGTACTTTACGGATACACAAAACTAGCGACAACGGCAATATCAATTTTGCTTTTGTAGACGTACTCAATAGAACTACTATCTTCAAGCACTTGTACTCACACACACACAATATAGAACTATCTGGAAACTCCGCTTCTGAACACACTCCCCACAACGAATACTATTTTATTATATCCTGAAACCCCCGCAAAACTCTGCAAACCCTAAACCCCTAAAACCCTAAAACCTTGGACATACCTGTTTTAACCGATATCTTCTGAGCGACCATGCGCCCTCCCACCACAGCCAGACTCGTACACACCGCATGGCCAATGGTACCACCAATAGCCACGCCGTAAGGATTCTGAGAAATGCCCCAGATGCGAAGAAATGTTACAGACGAGAAGAAATGTTACAGACGAGAAGAAATGCCACATATGAGGAGGAATGTTACAGACCAGAAGTGGAGATGTGAGAAGTCGTGGTCAACCACACTCTCTTATACCTAATAACTCAATCCCCCACTCTTCCTTATAACACACACCCCCCTACTCTTCCTTATAACACACACCCCCACTCCTTACAACACACCCCTCCACTCCTCCTTATAACCCCTCTCTCTCTCTCTCTCTCACCTAACCACCCCTTGCGCCTACCTCTCGTGCGGCCAGGACAACTGTGGTGATCTGCGAGCGGTCACCCCACTCGGCTAAGAAGGTCATGGTGAACGCCTGCATGAGTATACCATTGGCGATGTCATTTTGCCATCGCGCACGCTGTTCGTCTGACGCCGTGGGGGGTGGGGCCTCAGGGTCCGCTGGACATGGTTTGCCAGGGGTAGGTAGTTAGTGGGCACTAATTCGGGATTAGTTGGAGAATAGTTTGGATATATAGTGGGCACTAATTCGGAATTAGTTTGAGAATAGTTTGGATATATAGTGGGCACTAATTCGGAATTAGTTTGAGAATAGTTTAGATATATAGTGGGCACTAATTCGGAATTAGTTTGAGAATAGTTTGGATATATAGTGGGCACTAATTCGGAATTAGTTTGAGAATAGTCTGGATATAGGGCTGGCGGTGGGTCGGACGGCGGTGGGTAATGGCTTCGAACACTCGCGCGCACGACTGAGTGGCACTTGGTAAACAGAACAAACGGCTTCAACTTGCGTATCTCAAAGCTTTCACAGTCTTCATTAACACACACACCGGCGATTTAAATATAACTCAGACCAGTATCACAGGCACTACCACTCATATATATATACTTGATACATACTACTAGTATATACACATGCAAACAGCACCCACACCACTATACACACACACGGATCTACTACACACGCACCACTATATACACACACACCATTATATATCCTCCACCACACACCCCACACCCATAATATCAACATCAGCGGCCCATACATTCGCGTCTGATGTTTTCCCTATCCTCGTCGTGCTTCTTAAGCTCCTGAGTCACTTCATCAAACTCTTCCGCTTCTTCTTCTGGGGTCATGCGAGACCCATCCCTTATCAGCCTATAAATGGTGGTGATAGGAAAATATGAAACAAAGTCAGCAATTGGAAATGTTGAAATGTTGAAAGGAGGATAAACAAAATTAGCAAATGGTATTGATACCACAACAAGCAACAGAATTAGGGCCAGTCTTAAGCGTTCAAGAAATTTTGTTCAAATTCAAGGATTCAAGGGCCAGAGTCCTAAAATATCCATGTCCTCGGCTCGGCTTTTAAGGACTATTTCAGATTAGTTTTTTGACTGATGAGGAGTAACCGTAAAAATTGGCAAAGAGTGTGATTAAAAAATGTGAGTCGTGGTACGGTAATTTACAATATTTTGAAGTTCCCGTAAAACCGTACTACCTTGAATGCCCTTGAACCTTGAAAGTAAAATCAAAGTGCTAGCCGAATTTGACGAAACGCACTTTTGTTTCGCGTTCAACTTTCAAGAGGCTATAAAGGATTTCATTGGCTAATATGCCTTGAACGAAAATTTGAACCCTTAAGACTCGTCCTTGGCAATTGGCAAATTTAAAAGAATAAAAAATAAATTCGGCAATTGGAAATGACACCACATATATACA
>NW_014038382.1:0-836 GCF_001186125.1 Sphaeroforma arctica JP610 | reverse complement strand
GCAGCGTGCCCATCACAATACACACAACACATAACAACACACTAAGATAGACATATGAATGTCCTTACTTTACACCAAAGACAAAGAACAGCAGCGTGGACGCGTAGAAGGTGTATATGCGTGGGATGATGGTGATCACCCAGCCCATGCCTGCCGAGAGCACCGTCATCAGACCCAATGCACTGATGGCCCCAGTCCATACGATGAGGCTGTGTAGGACAAGGGGAAGCAGGGTTTAGGGTATAGAGTTTAGGGTTTAGGGGGTAGGGATCTTTATTTGTGTGTGTAGTACAATGGGGAGCAAGGTTTAGGGTATAGGGTTTTAGTATGTATATATTAAGTGTGTATGTATATAGTAAGCGTGTATGTATATAGTAAGGCACCATCGCCAACAAAGTCCCATCGCACCAATGGCGCCAGTATACGCAATAAGGCTGAGTAGAACAAAGTATGTGATATGGTATAAACCAGGTTACCCCCGATGAGATTACATAGTGCAAAGGTGTGTCGATGTGTGAGAGAGAGAAAGCTATATTCTCCAGGGTGGGGCGTCCAGATAGGTGTATATAAATGCGTAAATAACTGCGCATATGGTGTATTTTCATCCGTATATAACTGCACAAATAATACATGTACATGCGTATATATCTACACATATGGTATATATACATACCCATAGCACCGTCCATGTGGTATACGTACGTGCGTATAAACAAGGTGTATGTCCATGCACAAATATAAACATATACATATGTCGTATATATATATATATATATGTGTGTGTGTGTGTGTGTGTGTGTGTGTGTGTGTGTGTGTGTGTGTATNTATATGATATA
>NW_014038383.1:6849-8276 GCF_001186125.1 Sphaeroforma arctica JP610 | reverse complement strand
AGAAGTTGTGTAAGTGAGTGTGTGTGAATGGGATGAGTCTCAGAAGACGTGTAAGTGAGTGTGTGTGGATGGGATGCGTCTCAGAAGATGAGCAAGTGAGTGTGTGTGGATGGGATGAGTCTCAGAAGTTGTGCAAGTGAGTGAGTGTGGATGGGATGAGTCTCAGACGATGTGTAAGTGAGTGTGTGTGGATGGGATGGGTCTCAGAAAATGAGCAAGTGAGTGTGTGGACGGGATGAGGAGTGTATTCGATAGAGACGAGTCTCAGAAGCTTCACTTTATAGAGCAAAAAGTAACGCAACTGTACGAACAACCGTGATCATGCCAAATTCGGGTGCAATAGTGACCCATAACCGGCCCAAACCAATATTGAGGTGCACCTGTTTACAGCAAAGGCGCTGTCTGATCTATATATCCCCACTGTGTAATGTCTACTCCTTCGTCCATTCTTTATCATACAACCATACTCGCCTTTATCCAGGGCCTTGTCATGACACTTATCTACTTCACCACTCAACGATACTATCCTCTATCGAATACAAACACCATGATACCTACCCCTTGTCATGAAACTTATCTACTACCACTCGACTTTACTATCCTCTATCGAATACAAACACCATGATACCTACCGGCCACAGCCTTTATCCAGTGCCTTATCATGATACTTATCTACTCTACCACCCAACTATACCATCCTCTATCGAATAGAAACACCATGATACCTACCCCTTGTCATGATACTTAACTACTACCACTCAACTATACAATCCTCTATCGAAGACAAACACCATGATACCTACCGGCCACAGCCTTTATCCAGTGCCTTGTCATGCTACCTATCTACTCCACCAATCAACGATACTATCCTATCGTATACAAACACCATGATACCTACCGGCCACAGCCTTTGCGCCCCAGTCGAAGACATTTCCGGACAGAATACCTTTGATTAAGGCTGAGCGTTTATCCCTGGGATTTTCGATGGCCTTGATAAGCAGATAGACAAGAATTAATACATAAGTAGTGCACAGCCCACCAACTAATATAGCAATTAGTACAATCTACATGCGTCGAATTGGATTGTATTTGATGAATCAGAACACACACACAAACTAAGTTCATCATAAGAACAACCACCACACATGCACACACAACACACAACGCACACACAAACTAAGTTAATCACAGTAGCAACCACCACACACGCACACACAACACAACACACACACAAACAAAGCTAATCACAGGAGCAACCACCACACACATTCCAGCAGCACTCAGCTCTCTCAGCCACATCATTCTCTGAGACAGCAGAGGTGTAGGTGTAGTTCACAGTCGTGCTACGTTTGTGTGTACATGGCCGTGCATGGCGTGGATAGGTATGCGCGTGCAGGTAAACGTAAGGAAGATACACAGGCACATAC
>NW_014038383.1:0-1217 GCF_001186125.1 Sphaeroforma arctica JP610 | reverse complement strand
ATATATCGAAGCGTGGAGAACAAGAAGCGACAGACAAGTAACACGCGCGTGCGCACAGATAAGGTGGCTAAGGTATACTTGGCACGACAGTGAAAGCTTGATATGTTTGGCGCAGATCTACGCTCGTCGCACACACTCGAATATATGAGTCATGCCATATACAATCATTCATGGAACACACCCGCATATTATATACAGACACATATCAAGGATAAGGTTTAGAGATTTGATTTTGTATGTGTGATATAGTTTGCCGCAGCACAGATGTTTGAGTGTATATCGGTTGATGTGTACATATACACACATATGTACGGCCAAAATAGACTACAACATGCCTCTATGTAATGTACACATTCTCAAACCTATGTAAAGCCTATATGGACTTAAACATACATCTATATAATATAAACATACTCAAACCTATGTAAGGCCCATATAGACTAAAACACACATCTATATAATATATACATATACAAACATATGTAAGGACGATATAGATTACAACACAGCTCTATGAAACAAATACATACACATACATGTGTAAGGATGATATAAACTACAACACACCTCTATGAAACAAATACACACACACATGTGTAAGGCGTTTTTAAACCACAACATACCTTTCCATAGTCTCCTGCGTAAATATCGCCTACTAACATATCTACGTTATGAGAGGTGCCTCTCGCACACATATCCAGCACCTGGGGGTCAAGCATTCAAACAATACGTGTGTCAATATTATTAGGGTTCAGGGTTTAGGGGTAAAAAAGAAGAACAATGTGTCAACAATACTTGGGTATATATACATACATACATACATATATATATATATATATTTACGTGTACACATACAAACGTACAGATATGTGTAAAATAGACGTTATGCAACCAGGCGATAAAGCGTATAGCTACGTGTTATTTGCATCTCTACATATCAACAGATGCCCATCTATACACTGCCCAATGCGAATAAGGAATGCTTCAGTACATATGTCACGAGAACTTGTCACATGTCCGAAGGTAGTTGTTTGTCTCCACAGGTACACGTATAATTCATCCCTTAAATGCATGCCTATGTACAAATGTAATATCAAACACAAAATGTCACAGTAACGTGTCTGGAATGGTTGTAAAAGAGCACAGTCTACAGAAGGCCTTTCTGACTGAATTAGCACCACCGGGTCGTTTTATAGGCATGTATTCTTCCATAGACA
>NW_014038384.1:0-8293 GCF_001186125.1 Sphaeroforma arctica JP610 | reverse complement strand
CTTTATGTACATATTCTATATATATATTATATTATTATATATATATATATTTATATATATATACATATCTATATATATATATTATTATATTATTATATTATTATATTATTATATTATTGTTTTTGTATGTGATTTCTCTATTGTACATGGAGTATGAACGGCATGTACATAGGATAGGCTCATTCATTCATCAAGCTATATATACTTATCTAATCTTTACATAATCTAATGTTATTTGTATGTATGTATATATATATATCGGTTGTAGCTGTCGTTCGACTGCGTACTCATATTTAGAATACCTTAAGTATCTTTAACATTCCCCACATTCTTGTTTATGTCCGATGATACAGTTTGACTAAACGTGTACTGAAAGCGCTGGCATTATTTGGACGCTACCACTGTAACATAAGTAGATTACCATTTGAACGCAATTGATTATTCGCTTCGTGTCCAGCTTATATAAAATAAGTTTCGACACAAGCTGTAGTGTTGTTAGGGCAATGCATGATTTTGACCGAGATTCCAATCTTATTAGCGAAGATCTTGCGGCGCGACTGAATAATAAAAGTAAAATTGAATGACCAAATCTTGCACCACTTTTACTTACAGATGTTACGGTCAATTCGGTCTCTATTCGAGGCTATCAGATGCAAAGACCTAGAAGTAGCTAGGTTACTTCTCGAGGCAGGCATGTCTGCCACCGTAACGTACGCCGATGATGAGAGCGGGGAGACACCTTTACATATCGCTATTCGAACAAATCAACCGGATATGGTTCGACTCTTACTACAGGTTTGTACTTTATTCATTCCTCCCTATGCAACATCAAATTATTATTTTTTCACGCTTCTAATAATATGAGATGGAGTCACTCTTACATATTGCTACACTACAACAGCGGAAGTTGATATGAAATTTAAAGATGTTTCGTATTGTACTGCAGCACGGCGCTAGTTTGGACAAAGTGAATAGCAACAAACAAAGACCATCCGATCTAGCTATACCTTTCCCGGCTATTCAGACGATTCTCAAAAGTAAGCGAGTAAGGCATGTCTGTTTCTTTTACTATGCTTACGAGCTAGTAAATTTACATTGTCTCGGACTTGTCCGCATCCCTCAAGATTCTGCTATATTATGTATGCTACATGATCATAAATACGGGTGATGTTTACCGATCGCAGATTGTGATGAAATTCAAGCCTTCGTGCCGACAATAACATACGGGACCAAAATCGTCGCCGACCACACCTGTGGTATGTTACTTTTGCAATAGATGAGAAGAATCGATAAATTGGTGTTTGAGTGTCGTGTAACTTAGTTTGATGTTTGTTTTTATTTAATTCATTTTGGCACCTTTCTCAATTCAATTTAGCTGATTGGCCCCTGCTACATAGCAAATTGGCGTGGTGCTCTACCGAACCAAACATGTGCTCCACTAAAAGTAACTCGAACAATGCTTATGCACTGGTGGATGGCAATGATAAGGTAATCAATCTTAAAATGAACTTGTATTTGAAAATTGAAATGTACTTTACAGCTTTTTTACTGTTCTTGTCGCCATCACCTGCGTATCGCTATACAATTTCCTTGCATGGACCACAGTCAGTTTTTAAATCAATGTCCGTGTTCAATTGATCCTAACTCCAATCCAGACGTACTTGGAAATGACAATGCGGCATGATGCCAGTAATTTCATAGTGTTCGACTTTGGTAGAGATTTTCTCATATCGGGCATACGAATTTGCGGGAACTCTTCACCAAATATGCTAAAGGAATTTACCCTCGAGACGGCAGACAGCGTAGACGGCCCTTGGACGATTTGCAGGGTATGTACTTGTGATTTGCCAACACATTGATGATGATTCCATGCTATATTTCTTTACGTTAGGAAGCAGACCATTTTACAAACGAATCATTATGTACCGAACTATGAACTTTTCTTTTAGGTCTTTACTGCTGAGCAAAAAGGAATGGATTCCTACAATGCTGGACGAGGTGACAACCAAGATTTTAAAGGGCTTAAGATAAAAAGCCGGTTAATCAAGCTTGTTGTCAATTCAAACCATGGTGGTTACAGTACTTGCTGGAATGGAATAGGCTTCTTTGGTCTCGGTGAGGGAGTGAATGTATAATTTGTTGAGAAACTGCAGAGACAAAATGATCATTCGAATTGTAATTGGTGCTTATGTGCATACATAATTTCTATAAGCGAACTGAAATCGGACAAACGTGTTGAATCCGTATCACCACAGACAGCAAACTGAGAGATCTGCTGAAGCAATTCCAGCTCATGCATAGATTCAATGACTTCATTAACATGGGATTTGTGCAAGTAAAGGATCTTTGGATGGTAAATGATGCCGATGTCAAGCGGCTATGTCGGGGAAATGCGCAGGATGTTGCGAAAGTTACTGAAGCATTGAAGGCGGCAAGAATTGAAGGTCTGGGCACTTTTCGTCTGGGCACTTTTCTTGGATAAGCCACATCTCGTATTGAGATAAATATCATCTCGAGATTGTCTTGGAATGAATGCCATGGGATCATATTTGAATTATATTAGAAGCTGTAAGAATCACAAGCCAACTTCAACTGTTACTAATCTATTTGCAGAAAATCGGCTGACGAGCTTAGACTTCGGTGTCGCACCAATCCGCTTCCATCCAGAAGGCAAACGTCTACCTGAATTCACGGTCATAGGTGACGCAGGGTAAGTTGCGAAGTACGAGATTTTCTCACTGACGCATTTGCAGCCAACGATATGTGCAACACCAGTCTGGCTAACTTCTGAAACAACCGTAAATTATGCAACTTTTCGTGTAGATGTGAAGACGAAATTTCCTTAGCTTTTCAAGGTGATCCGGATGTTGAAGGGGTGCTAACGAAAAGACTTGTGCCAGATCTGAAAAGTGGTCGAAGTATAGCTTCGTTCAACGGCATATCGTTAAGTCCGGTCGGTAATTACGTCATCGAAGCATATAGCGTCGCCTGCCCAGAAATCTTTGTCCATACGTCAGAGCCAACATCGATCGGTAATATTCTTTTTTATGGTTCCACAGATACTACGCAGGAATACGACGTCATTAATTCAGAAAATTCATCGTTGAGAATTACAACTATCTTCCATGTTTCAAGCATTACATTGCCCCGCATTTTCTCATTTTCACCGATGCTCTGATTGCAGTGTTCTTTATGAAAGACAAAGGGAATGTAAACGACACTTTTAGTGAGCTCGACAGTATTTTAAATTTATAGATAGTTTTCTATCTGGAAAGGAACCCCGGTACAGACGGACTTCTTGGCTGACACGATTAAATGAAAGACCTGCCTTGAGATTCTCAGATTTATCGTATCAGCGGAAGAAAATAAATACAGTAAACAGTTGTTCCGTGTCATGTTCACAGCTGATGGCTATATAAGGATTTCAAAGATCATTGATATTGGCACTGTACTTAGTATCGCTTTGATAATGTACTTGTTGGGGCTGCTCGACTCATTAAACTTGATCGCCATTCACCTGCATTATACATCGATATCCATAGGCAAAAGAATACTAACTACGAAATCGCTGATTCGAGGCAATGTTCAAGATCGTCACAATGAGATTCCTTACCCTTTGCCTCCTTCTATTGCACGGAGATTGTATTTGATATCTCGAGGGGACTGGTACGATAGAGGAAGCATATGATTATACATTACAATATGAAACGGGGCATACGACATCAATAATTGAAGCGACAATCAGAAAGATAATCCACATAACTTAATATTAATATATCATCAGTACCGTTGCGATATAGGTTGAACCCCCTATGACCATCCACATTTGTGTTGTAATACATTAACGACAGATGTTATTGTATACACAGGCAAAGAACCGTGAATAGACGAAAAATGAAGCTTACGGTAACCTGTATACTAGAAAATCATGCTTATATAACTGCTATCAGTTAATAAGATTGCATGATTTTGGACGTTCGCGTAAAACATATCCTGACAAATTGATGTTATTTAACAAGCAAGCTGTAACTTAATCGTGAGAGGACTTATCATATAAAGAACGTATCAAGACTGTATCTGAATACATACACACACATATATATATATATATAAATATATACAACACACACACACACACACACACGCACGCACGCACATAATGCATGCATACATACATACATACATACATACATACATACATACATACATACATACATACATAGATGGATATATAGATAGATTGATAGATACATAGCTAGATAGATAGATAGATAGATAGATATAGATAGATAGATAGATATATATATATATATATATATACGTATATATATATATATATACATATATATATATATATATATATATATAGTGGTATCGACCATATAACTTAATCTCTGAACACTTAGGCCTAATGCCAGCTAGACAATATTTCTTTGATTAGTAAGACCATGGTCTACTAGCACTGGTCTCAAAATGTTCACTGTGTTTTACAGTGACACATTTTGATGTTCTCAAAAATCTGAGACCTGCGGCCAGGACAAAAGCCCTAGACCTTACCTCCTGGCTACCGCGCCCAACGCAGGGGTTAGGCCACCGAACAGAGGTACGCCTGCCGCGCCCTTTGATCCGTTGCCAGCCTGCACTCGCTCTACACGCTCTTCACGCACCCTACCCGCGCCTCACTCTCGTCGCAAACTTCACCAGCCGCCAGCCATGCCGAAGGCATGCCTCTTGGCATCTGAACCTCACAAAAGCGAGGCCGCTCCCTGGAGAGCACACTGCCCTGCCACCGGGCCATCATCAGCCTCCTGCTGCTGATAACGGGCGGTACCCCATGCATCAGCCACAGTCAACCTTGACGACCAATTCTTATTTTTCTCCGTTCGAAAGTTACTTGACCGGGCAAACGACAAACCCTGTGTGATCAGGTTGATACGCGCCAGTTGCGTGGCTGGGGAAACACCCTCCCATGCCGCATGGATAACGTCCTTCCCATCCGAGTGCACGTCATAGACCACATCCTTATCCTTGATTCTTAGTGTGTGCGGCTGTGCGCTTGTGACCATTGCGAATGGGTGTATAAACTGTTTTACAAGAAGGGATCGAATGCGAACCAATTATCTTATAGACCCTCGACTGTCTTTATAGGAGGCTAAGCACTGAATAAGGCTATGCCTCGGCCCTCCTGTTGGATGAATATTTCAATTTGCTTCACACACATATGCTTTGACTAAAATTACAAAAGTGCTTTATAGCTTATTACCGGAATTCAATATTTACATGTGTGAAAAAATATAGACCCATGCTAAAATTTTCCGGACTACGTACTATCCAGGTCGACTAGAGCAGGTGACAATTTCGTAATATTTACCTGTATCATATACAATTACTTTCTTTTTATAATAAAAATACCATATTTCCTGTCGCAACTCTCCGTGTCACAACTCACAACTTAGCGAACGCGAACTCGGAAGTAAATATCATGGCGAATGAATCTCAGCAAACGAGATATACATACATCGACACTGTCGATTCGAGCGATGAACCCGAAGAAATCAATCTAGAGGAAGAGGCGGTAGAAAGGTTGAGGACTGAATTGGATTCTATGCCGTTTGTTGAGCTACAAGCCTTGAGAGACCGAATTGGCATGCAGAAGTTTAAAGTTTTATATGCGTCTGTTGCTAAACCTAGCACGAGTGATAATAATATCGATGAGGCGAGTAGTCATACTAGTAAAATAGTTACAAATCTTGGAGGGAAAGCGAAGAAGAATTTAACTGACGAGCTAAATAGCTCTACCAAGCGGACAAGTAAAAATGCACCTAGAGAGATGTCTTCAAAGACCACTGTCACAAGGCTGAGAAAGGTGGTGGAAGTTAAAAATACAAAGTCGCGAGACCCCAGATTTGATGATTTGTCTGGAGCGTATAACAGTGATTTATGGCAAAAGGCCTACGGCTTCTTAGACGAATATCGTGCAGAAGAGCTGAAGGAGTTGCAAGCACAATTCAAGAAGGAGAAAGATGCTGCCAAGCGCGAGGAAATTCAATTAACTATAAGCAAAATTGTAAGTTCCTGCAAGTGTTGGTTAGTTTATTGATTTTAATATTTTTCAAATTTAATTGAAAGTTGGGAAATGAAAAGTACAATACGAATTACGAATACGCAACGTAAAACGCTCATAAGTCGCTGTACTCTGGACATTTTGTGTATGACTTCGTCAACCTTGTCAACTATCGTATTTTATTTGTCGCCATGTGTTTAGCCAAAATAGTGTTTCTTCGCGCTACATTGCCCCATTGTGTCACTGTTGAAATGTCGCTTACCGTATAATTTGTACGCCTGTTGTAGTTTTGCGAATTTTGGGTCACCGACATACCAATCAGCTTAAATATTACTTCAATCGCAGAAACAATCCGACGAATTGAAACGTCGCGAGAAAGCTAAGCAAGAACTCAAAGCTAAATTCCGTAAGGCCGAAGAAGCAGCCGTGGCTAAAGGAAAAAATCCCTTCTACCTCAAGAAAAGTATCGTTTTCGCTCGTTTTGTGTATAATGTACTGTCTGTTCATTACTTGCTCGTGTAAAATTGTTTAATAGTTTGAAACTTCAAGCATGAATTTTAAATTAAAGAACTTTTTTCCACCGCAGCTGAACAGAAGAAACTCGAGATGGTCGCAAAATTCAATCAACTCAAAGAAAAAGGAGAATTGGACCGTTATCTCGAGAAGAGGAAAAAGAAGAACACGAGCAAGGATCATCGATATGTGCCTTACAACCGGAGGTGACACAATTAAAGTCTATTATGCTTTTGCTGCAGTCTAATCACATGTTGTCATGCAGTCTGAATACGAATTTGCCCTTATACAGAATGTGTAGTATTCTGCTGACCAAATACTCGTTACTTCCAAACAACTTTTTTTTATGACAACGCAAGCATGCAGCGCTGTGCAATACAATAGTCGAGTATTTCACGTTTCAACCTTGGGACGCTTTTTTAGGTCAAGAGCAGTTGCACCCGCTTCAGCGGACACAATCGGGAAACCTCTGACAGAAAGGTCATACACTACTTCTTCTACTTTCATCACATCGTACTTCATGCCGTCAAATCGTTTTCTGAGCTGATCATTTCGAAAGGAGAAGCCCATAAGTGCGCCTAGAAGCTCAGATAGGAAGGCTAGTACCTCAGCTGGACGTTGAAGTCTACCTGGGTCGAGCAATAATAGCAGAGTGCTTCGAGTCAATATGTCACTGGAATACTTTTTTCTAGGCGAGCTCGCCAATTCTAACCGCGCACAACCAGTTCACCTAAGTACTCTATGATCAGCAGAATGTTCTGGCCGCTTACCTGCTATAACACTATTCACAGCTAGACGCGCCAAAAATTGTGAGAGCTGACACAAGCCCAGTAGATATTCTTCTATGTCTATGTGTTTTCCGGTCGTTTGTTCGTCACCTATCGCGCCTACAAAGAGAGACAAGCCGGATTAATCAAAACATGAGGATGAAGAGGATATTTTTGAGGGGTGTGCTGCTCGAATAATGAAAATGCAAGTAGTATGGCCTACTATGCTTCGGACACCAGCATGAATATACCAGACATACTTACAGCAAAGCAATCGGTCGATTTCTCCACTACTAATCAACGTTCCTCTGAGAGTGAATTGAATGAGTGCCGCGGAAAACACAAGCTGGATTGCAGACCATTTCCACAGATCATTGTACCTATAAAACTGATCCAACGGAACGCGTTGCTGCAGCTGGAAAAAGCGAGATCTCATGCCGCAGAGCAATTCCTCAGCCTCTGCACATATCTTTTTATCTTAACGGTGGCACGCAGATCGTGAAAAATCGCACAGATGAGCGGCCAAATCTTGTTATTGCAGTAAACAATATAAACTTTCATGTACATAATGAGTATTCAAACTCTTGTCATAACCACCATATAATAGTTTCTTGAGTTAGGAACTACAGGTATTTGCATGCAATTATATATATATATATACATATATATATGTGTGTCTGTGTCTGTGTCTGTGTCTGTGTATGTTTATATATATATATATATACTTGTATATTTGTATGTATGAATATGTATTTGATATATATATAAATATATGTATGTATAAATATATATGTATATAGAAATATATAAAATATTATATCTATATATAAATCATAATATATATAAATCATACTATATATAGAAATATATATATATAATTATAATTATAATTACATGTATGTATGTATATATAAATACATATATACACACATATATATATGTAAATTCT
>NW_014038385.1:5260-8294 GCF_001186125.1 Sphaeroforma arctica JP610 | reverse complement strand
GTACATGCGCATAAGTATATGTGAGTTGTATGCCAGTCATGTGACTTTGATATTATCAATGTGTGTATTCATGTATGTTGCTTTGCTGTACTTGTGCATTGTAATGTTATGTGCGCTACCCTATGAAAACCTATATATCTCCATGCGTTTCTTTATGGCAACTGTCGGGTTTTGGTGGTTCACAGCGTGTCAACGTAATATCCTGTAAATACTTCTGTACGAAATCGTTTACCGTATTTATTATTTGACACAGATTTTGCAGCGGATAAGCTTATAGGTTTGGATGGTAAACTGTACATGTAAACCTGAGTTCTTGTACATTATAGTCTATCAAATGGCCGTGCTCGGTGCTGCATTTACCATCTATTGGCGCAGTGTACATTTTTATTGTTCAATAACCATATGTGTAAGAGTAAAGCTTTTCCTTTGCAACGTATGTAGTATATCGCATAAATATATATATTCTCGTGGACCTGCATTCTTGAGTATGAATGCTCGTGAATACAAACACATGGATGTGCGGTTGTATAGGAACACCGAGATATTGTCAGCACTCTATCGAAAGCTACAAATATCTTCACATAGATATGCTTACATTACATTTCGATCATTCCTGCCCGCCTGTCAGATTTTAGTCGGTTGTTTTACAACTGTTTTGTCGTTTAAAAGTGCTTTATTGGTGCATGTGATCGATTGTCCGCGTATGGCATTCCTCTGTTTCTGATTGTGATTTAAAAGCAGCATTGTTTTTCTGCATAAGAGGGAAGGAAGCCCAGGGTTCGATTTTTCTTTCCTTCTTTTTTTCGCTCAAGTCATCTCGTTTACTTTATGGACGTGAGACTATGGTTGATTTGAAATTCACTGGGAATTTTCCCAGTGGTCTTATGCACCCACTCTACTTCATATGTTCACTACTGAACATCAATGGGAACCCAATTTAGTGTGCACATTATGGGTACCCACCGTCCGAAGGTATGAGATACCTCCGCTTTGCATATGATTATAACCTGTATATTCCATTTTCTGGACGCAGGCGCGAGAATTCCGTGCTGCAATGCAAAAGTTACTTGGTGTTGAAGCACGACCGACCACTTCGGAGGCTGCCGCTGAAGTGCCCGTGCAGGATACGAACGTCACCCTATAAAGCCTGGCAGAATATTTAGTAAATGAAGGAGAGTGAGTACAAAGTCTATTCCAATTTTATTATGCCCAGATTTGGCTTGGCGAATAGAACGGGGTCGTAATTAATTCCCGGTAGTGGATCGCGTTGTACGTTTACTGCCCAAGTGGTAAGGCGGATGATCGGTGGGGGGATTACTTGTCGGTGAAGAGGCCACACAAAACACTACGAACTCCCAGAATCGCTTTAGTGGTGTCACGGGACACCGTTGGTAACACAGTTATACGAGACTTGTATGTCACTATTGTGTGAGGGCAGAGAACGTATACACCGTCTAGATGAATATCACGAGCAACAGCACACACACTGATGGACACAAATAAGTTCCAGGTTTTTGAAGGTGGTCCTTATACCATTTAAGGGGCAAGGCACGCTTTGAAATGCTATCATATATTTGCCAGGATTGTCCGAAGGTTCAGTTGACGTATTATTGAAGAGATGATAGCACATAATACCGAAATACAACTACAAGTGCACATTGGTTAGCTTTTCCAAAGATTGATAGGATGTTAGATTATATTAGCACCGATATACCTATTTGTGTGCTAGGCGAAGGGGAAGCTCTTAGACAAACATAAAAAAACAACGCTGGTTCGTAGCTGATCTTCTTATAACTGAAACCCAATGCTTGGGAGTTCCTCCGAACATATTGCCGATTCTGTCCGGGTTGGTGCACAGTGGCCTCTAAAAAGGCCTCTTGCAGAAATTTGTAGCCACAAATGATATGTACGCATAGTATATGTGTCATCTTCTATTTAGGCCGAGGTCGCCAGACCCAACAGTAAGGAGGCCCGGAGGGGGTTGAATATTCTTTTTCTTTTTTTGGATGAAACAATCTGTGGCAAAATTTTATGAAATGTCATCGGAATTCGAAATGTGATGATAATATTGAAAACTGTGTCCGAATTAAATTTTGTGTTTGTATTTATACAAATATGCATATTTATCCAAATTCTTGCGACTATACACCCTGTATGAGCCGGTACCCGAAGCCCTATCCAGGAACGCGCATCTCGCATACGCACACATTGACGTTTGGTATTAAGATAGTTATTGCTTACAGTTTTGAAGCATGATTTATTTATAATAATAATTTTGTACCGGAAGTTCCGGTCACTGCCCGTGCGCAACAATAATACAGTCATCCTGACTTTTGAAAACAGCAGGTATGTCTGACGAATGGGAACCCCCACCTATCCAGGGGTCAATAGACACCACCGCGATGCAGCGTAGTATGTCTGATATAGAGACCAGGACAGTCAATGATCTAGCAAGAGTTAATCTACATCACACCCTGCTTGAGTGCGATAGTAAGGAACAGCTAGGCGACGGTCACAGTTCAACGGTGAGAGCACGTAACAACAACGCAGAGGAACGTCCGGTAGAAATATCGGGGTTGTCAAACAATAGTTCGGTAGCTTATACATCTGCTTCTACGCCATCTGTTAGTAGTTCCAAGAGTTACTCTCGCTCTCAAAGCAATGTTAGCGAAGATTCAGGATTAGGCGCAAAAAGCACCAGTGCAAGCTATAGGCCAACTAAGGTCCACAGTAGAGTACATATGAGTGCAGGTACATCAGTGAAGTCGAATATGAACATTCGATCACTCAAGCATCACTCATCGGTGGTATCAAAAGAGAAGCCCGTCCAGAACAGATCTCTGCAAGCAAATGAAGACGAGAGTTTTGCCCTGGGAAGATTTGAATCGGTGGATCTCAAGACTGTTCACATGTGAGTATATATGCACATATACGCAGCGCAGCGAACCCGAATGGAATTGACCGTTGTAGAAGTATATTATATATATATATATATATATATATATATATATATATATATATATATATATATATA
>NW_014038385.1:0-5240 GCF_001186125.1 Sphaeroforma arctica JP610 | reverse complement strand
TATTATATATATATATATATATTNTGTGTGTGTAGTAATATATNTATATATATATATATATATATATATAATATATATACGGTATATATTATATATATTTATGTATATATATTATATATTATTATATACTACTATATATTCATATATATTCATATCTATTTTTATATATCTTCATATATTATCAATATATATATATATATATATATACATATATATATATATATGCGTGTGTGTGTGCGTGTATGCGTGTGTGTGTGTGTATGCATGTGCACACGTGTATGTGTGCGTGTGTGTGTACGTCTACATTTATGTTCATATTGCCCCGCATAATTCACCATACATACGTCCTTTTACATTTTGCCGGCACAATTCAATTTTCGTCTTATATCCTGAAGCATTACACCTGTTGTTTGGTTATATTGATTCTGTGGATTTTGTCATCCTCTGATTCATTGGGGTGGTGGACTATTCTTTCTCTGGCTCAGGACCCTGGCTAAATGTGAAGCCGCATAAACTAGGCCATGCTAAAATATCTTCTAGATTCTGTACCTGGCTCATACACAACCATGGTATCGACTCCAGTCTATGATCGTTCAGGCAGCAATTTTGACGCAGAAGCTGTAGCTTTCGGGCTATCTTAAGATAGACTATCGGTTTGTTGCTAATATCGCCATCGCGTTCATATTTCCCATTTAGATGCGAACTTTGCAAAACTAGTATTGCGAATGAGATTTTACTGCATCCCTGCAAGTGCATGGAGTGCGAAGAAGCGTATGTTCACCCCACTTGTCTCACGAGTATGCGAGATGTCGTCAAGTTGATGTGCTATAATCCATGCCCTTGTGCGGCCCAGAAATTGACGAAAAAGTCACATCGGCATCCACACTCGTCTACGCCTATAATGGGGAATAGGTATGTTCGATGAGGACCTACGGTCTTGCCTGCACCTTCTTACTGTGAACACCATGTCTAGACACGAGGAAGGCAGGATTTTGAACATATATTAGCAAAATATACCTCGAACGGGTAAAGGCATACGCAATGTATTTCGATATATATATATATATATATATATATATATATATGTATATGTATATGTATATGTATATGTATGTGTATGTATATTTTTATGTATATGTATTTGTATATGTATATGTATATGTATATGTATATGTATATGTATATGTATATGAATATATATATATATATATGTATATATATGTATATATGTATATGTATATGTATATGTATGTATCTATATATATATATATATGTGTGTGTGTATGTGTGTGTGCGTGTGTGTGTGCATGTATGTATGTATATCTGTATGTTCGTATGTATGTATGTATGTATGTATGAACGAATGTATGAATGTATGTATATGTATATGTATATATAAATGTATATGTATACGTATATATATCTATATATATATATATATATATACGTATCGCGCTCCAAACAATGCAAACATTACGCTCGATTGACTATACCAGTAGTAGTCGCATCGACCACCACCTGAACCATCGAGTCCATTGCTATGCTTAAAATCAGCGTATCTTCTCGCATTTCTACAGTCTTGATGC
Source organism: Sphaeroforma arctica JP610 (assembly GCF_001186125.1). NCBI lineage: Eukaryota > Ichthyosporea > Ichthyophonida > Sphaeroforma > Sphaeroforma arctica. Next base: position 3,654 of record NW_014038385.1, on the reverse strand, counting down.
GGATTTAGCCGGCAAAAAAACCGCATGGCGGGCCCAAACCCAGCCGCTTGGGAATGTCAGGCCTACGTCACCCAAAGGAGATACTTCTGCCAACAGAAGTTTCGGAAGTGCATTGCATCCACAAGGTAGAGCGAGTTCAACATCGCCCCAGAGGAGCTTTACGAATACACAGGACGATGAACACGGCCCGCAAAGTCAAACAACGGACCACACGCCAAAGAGTCGTGCCAGAAGGCAAAAAAGTGGTAATACGAAGAGGATGCTGTCGTCTGGGGCGAGGTACCTGAAGCACGGTGTCTCCAGTACTGTGTCCGGGGTAACCTCTGCTGTTTCGGGTACGTTTGGGGCAAGCGAGAAAGAAATAGACAGGCAACGGGCCCAGATGCCCACAGATGCTGCAACGCACAATGCGTCCTTCACCAATCCAGCACTGGCATCGGAGGACGGCTCATATACAAGTACATCCAAGAACAATTCGTTCACTAATAGTTCCTACACAGGATCGACAAATATAATCAGCGGTGGGGGCAAAGATGAACCTTCGATAGCATCGAGCAAGGGAATGGCGTTTACTGTAAGCATGTACTCGGCCTATTCTCCGCTGCAAGCCGAACGCGCACGGCAGGCGCAAGAGGCAAACAAGGCCAACGCACTCGCACAATCATACACCCAGGCACAGTCCGACGTCCACCTACATGTGTCTCCGACAACTAGGCCTGCACGGGGGACCTCGCCCGAGAGAGCCGCGGAGAGCGAGGCGTCTCTAGCGTCACAGAGCTTTGATCATGAGATCAGCGGTTCAGGGAGAGGGGAGAGGGGGGTAAATACGGGCCCTCACGACCAGGGGGGGGCGAGAAAGCGCGCTGTCTCCGACATTCGCAAACGTAGTGCGGATTCAGGCAGTGGCACGGGTGGCACTGCCTCTTACACGGCCAAGGGCGAGGCAGCCAAGCCGAACAGAAGACACACACCGCAGTTTGGTAAAGCTACCAATACACCGCTGACAGTCACTCAGAGCGCCACCGTTCTCAGCTCGTACTCGACTTCTGATACAACCACGAATATAGCGCTGAACTCTAATGGAGACATGAGCCAGGACATAATGATCGGGAGCAGAGTGGTGGACAGGCAAAGTGGTGCGGATGGACTATACGTGGGTGCGAATGTTAATGATCGAAGCAGGTCCGTCTCGCCTCTGCACAAGGCGAGATTACTCACTGCACGGTCCACTGCACCTATGAGCTCTGTAGGCTACAGGATGACTCCCCCACGGGCTCACAAAACACCCCCCTTTGTTAGGAAAGCACCGCCAGGGCACCCGTACGAACGGCAACTCTCGCCCACGGTTTTTCAGATGGAGAGAACAAAGTCAAACCCTCTACACAACAGCTCTCTGAAACATCATGAATTGCGCCTGGATCCTGAGAGTGAGTCCTCTAATTTGGGTGCAGGTACCGATTTGGGGAATGACGTGGATTTTGCTTCACAGCAGACCTTGCACTTTGGACAGCGAAAAGTGGGTGCGCGACATAGGCGGAGCCTGTCGGCGCAATCAGATGTCTTTGCCAGACAGCTAGCAAAAGTCAACACCACAGGCAGCATAATGAGTACAATTGACTCTGATGGAGATTTGGGTACTGAAACGGGTGAGTCGCGTGATCACATAAGCGTGCGGGAAAATTCACATACCGGCAAGGACCCGGTTGTGAGGAGGCGGAGTGGGTCCAGGACGACCGGACTGACAAATATAGGGGAAACTACCATTAAAGAGTTTGCTCAGAAGCGGTCCGGCGTTCACAACCAAACAACAGGTAAGTATATGGATAAATGTGGGGTTCTCTTGTTTTGCCATGGTGGGTGTATCTATTACATACGCGTGTGAGTTATGCTGGTTATTGTTGCTTTTGGGGCCTGAGACCTATGGTGGATACATGTCAAGCAGATTGCAGATATGTGGACAGACAATTATGTGAGAAGCTGATAGTGGGTGATCATTGAATTAGGGATGGGCTGGGGAATTGTCTGCGCACGAGCTAGTTTTGTCGCAAATATAAGTCTTAATGAGATACCTGAAAGTTTTACCGGGTTCTCCCTGGTTACATTGTCTATGTTGGTACTGGTTGGATTTGAGTACACCTTTGATGATTGATCTGATCATAGATTACTATCGAGGCCACTAGTCATATGTGCCATATCCTACAGCTTGTTGCGTGAGAGTAAATATAACTAGCAATCAGTCGAGATATTGTTGTCAGCATTGATGCCTGCCGCCAAAGGGATGCGTTGACTTCCCATCATTATTTCTTACTTTACTTTCGAAATTTTAAATGAATATGAAGTTGTCGCAAAGAATGCGTAAATCACCATTTCTGACTGTTACTCTCTCCGAAATCGCAAATTAATTAGCAGGGCTCACGCGGCGGGCCATATCTATGAGCGATCTATCATATAACAACAACACGAGCATGACTGTACAGGTACGACATAACCAATGTATAAACACAACATGGAAGCTTATTCTTAAGATATTATCTGGCCATGCGCCTATGAGTTTATTCTTCAATTTTGGTTGTCTGTATACAAAGTTAAGACTGTCGTCAAATGGTCAACACGTCGCATATGACCAATGGGGAGCAGTCAATCGTGAGCAATGGACATATATGATCTCAGATCCCACGAACTGACCGTGTCGATAGAGTAATGTGCTTGTTTTGTAGTTGCTTTGGTTCCACCATCGAATAATCAGATATAGCTCCTTTAATCATTTTGCGAAATATGCCAAACCTGGTTCATTTACTGCTTTCACACAGCCGGCGATATGCAGGCAGCGGATATCCACCAATCAGCGCAAGCGATCTAGTCTGTCTGAGACGCAAACAAACCCATTCATGTTAGGAATGACCGGTAGGCAAAAATCGCCAATCAAATCTACAGTATTATTTGTTTCGATTATTTTAATCTCCGTCGCGCTGGCGATTGAGCGGGGAGAATATGCAGAATTTCGATATATAAGATTCACATATTGTTTCTTCCAAGGATCAAACGCTGCATTATATGACCCTGGTATGCATGCATATCCGCACCATTTGTACTATATCCAAATAAATCACTCAGTCTGATTTACTTCTCCGTTCCTCGCAGTTGAAGAATTGAATCTGAAGATTGATTTCTTGCAGAATGAATTAGGAGCGCAGAGCATGGTGCTCATTGAACTACAGCAGGTACGCGAATTGCATATTAATAACTGGGTATCGCACCTATGGTCTGGTATGTATCATAGCACGCGCATTTAAATCCCAAGTGTTTGTTTACTTGCCGATAGAGTTAATCAGTTTAGACACATCACCTTGGTGGGACTTTTGGTCTGGTGAGTATCATAGCACGCACATTTAAATCCCAAGTGTTTGTTTACTTGCCGACAGAGTTAATTAGTTTAGTCCCTTCATCTTTGTGGGACTTATGGTCTGGTGAGTATCATAGCACGCACATTTAAATCCCAAGTGTTTGTTTACTTGCCGACAGAGTTAATCAGTTTAGTCACATCACCTTGGTGGGACTTTTGGTCTGGTGAGTACCATAGCACGCACATTTAAATCCCAAGTGTTTGTTTACTTGCCGACAGAGTTAATCAGTTTAGACACATCACCTTGGTGG
>NW_014038386.1:4755-8295 GCF_001186125.1 Sphaeroforma arctica JP610 | reverse complement strand
ATATATATATATATATATATTAATATATATATATATATATATTATATATATATACACACACACACACACACATATATATATATATATATATATATATATGATTGTGTTTGAATGCGTACGTGAACATGGGTATATATACAGAAAATAGCGAAGTCCTACATGTACATTTTCGTTCCCGTTGAAGTGTATTTTGCGTCTAGCGGTTTGTGAATACACACGACCGTACGAGCAGTATCGAGTCTGGAAATAGCATGGGTTTTACTAGTCGTGGGCGCCAGACTTTCACCAATAACCACTTCTGGGCATGCATACAAATTAACTCCGGAAGAAAGCACAACTTATTCCGTACTCGGTGTCAACATCATATAAGGCTGAACACAAAAACAAGAACTCACATATATACGCATCCGCTATTATTCCGCAATTACACGCAAATCCACACTAATAAAAATGGACACTACACATTTCGATATTTAAAAATAGACACAGTCGTCCATCAATCGACACTCACTTGCTGTAGCCGTAGCCGTTGTCGAGACAACTCTATCTACATCCACCAGTGCTTTGGGGTTCATAAAAAGCGCAAAAGGATCCATCTTCCCACTGCCAGTTACTACGAGCATCAGTACAAACATTGCAAACAACCAGAGACCAATGCCTGCTACGTACAGAGGCGTAAAACTCCCTGTTTCTGACGCCTTTTCTTTCTGTATGATCTCATCTGTTTTCTTCAATTCGTCTAATTTCTTGAGTTGATCTAACGACAATTGGGGTGTTGACCCCCTGTCTGTGCGGTTCTTTGAAAGCCTTTGAAGGCGTTGAGGTGTATCTGGTTCTGCCATTGTATAGTATTGTATTGGGAGTGTTGTTGATGTCTTTATTTGTGGTGTATATATCAAGAAGTAATAATTTGTACAGTGCAGAATTGATGCGATGTTGTGAACTTACACACGAAACGCTCAATCTATTTACTATTTAGAGAGTAGTGGGCACTACACGGGTCTATTTTTTAAAATAGCACGTCACACAGTCACAGTATGCTGCATTCGTCAATGAGGTGAACTGTGATCTTGTGTGATAAATATCACTCCCCAATGGGCCCTACGTATCTTCCCAAATATTTTTTGGAACCTTTGGGAGTTTTCAGTTTTGTCCCCCTTTTTATAAAAATTTAGTGGAAAATGGATACATATGCTAATTGCTATTGGACAATGGACAACTAGGGAAAAATATGTCGCTGAGCCGCCTGAGCGTCCCGAAATAATAAATATGTTACAGACTATCACTGAGGTCTGAGAGTCTAAAATGAAAATCTGAACTCTTCAGTCTGAACTCTGAGACTCAGATAATTTGAGTCAGCTGGAGTCCTGCCTGGAGGCTGGAGGCTGGAGGTCTGGACCGTCTGGTGCCCTGTGTGGGCACTGGGCTGTGCGCCTGTGCCGTTGTGGCCTGTAGCCTGTGGTAAACAAACTGGGGTAATAGTAAAACTATTTACATGTAAATATCACATGTGATGATATGATGTAGTAAATAGTAAATAGTTAAATACATACATGATCTAGAGAGTAGAGAAGAAATAAAATAACATGCCTGATCGGCCATCAAGATGGCCGTGATACAAATGGGAAATTGTGGATATCAGCCAATACCAGGTCCTCAGCGGGGCTAAAGTATGAGGACTGAGGTCTGAGGACCTGGGGGGGGGGGGGGGGGGGTCGAGCAGGACTAAGGACCTGGGACCTGGGGATTCAGAACCTGGGTTACTCTGAATCAGGATTAGTTCTGTTGCTGGGGTGAGACCGGGGGGCGGTGAGTCCACAGAATGACTGTATGTAGACCTATGAATTTTTAAAATAGACTAAAACTGCAGTCTCTCTCTCTCTACTGTACACTGCAGAGGCGCTTCTCGGACAATCAAATTGTGGTCCTGAGTCCTGAATCCTGAAACTTCAGGGCTCAGAGACTCAGACTCTCAGTCTCAGGGGCTCAGCCGCTCAGTTGGTCTCCGGACTGTTTCCGAAGTCCGGGTCAACGCCCCAACAGCGGAGTCGACCGGACCAGGGACCAGGAGTCCCGACTCCCGAGTCCGTCATTTTTAATTTTTTGTTTTAGAAAACTAAAACAAAACTAAAGAAAATCGTATGTACATTGCACAATGAAAATGTACTATATAATTTATATTTTTATATAAAAATACATGAAATACATAATACATACATAATTGCTTTTATGTTTTTAAAACGCTCAAATTTATCAGCAAATTTAACCAATTGACGTGAGTCAATTTATTATTAAAATTGAATTACTCAATAGAGCATGGACTCAAGAGAGTAAAAATATTGAAGTTTGAGTTTTAAACTTTGAAGTTTGAACTACATTGTTGACGTTCACAAAACTTCTCTAAAAATTGCTCATCAGGCAGGAAGACAAATATTTATCTGGATTTTGAACATCCATCAAAGAATTCTGTGAAAATATGTTAATTTTGAAGGCTACGTATAAAGGCTATAAAACATGCATACACCATAGCCATCCTGTGTACTTTTCAGAAGGTTATGCATACACAGTGAATATCTTTGAATGTTTCTCTCAGTATAGTATAGTTGCGGAATCTAACGAATCCTTGCAAACGGGCACTATTTTAGTAGCTCAGACCCAATCTATTATCGACTTATGTACATAAAGAAACAAACGATGACTGAACTCCTGTGGAGCTTATTCAAGTGTATATCCACGCGAGTACTGGGCCCTTTTTTGGTGTGCGCTTTCGCGGTGTTGGCTGTAATCTTGATATACACGTACGCCGCATTCCTATTTGGATATGTGTGCGGTGAGAACGTATTCCTACAGATAATCAACATTCTGATGGCAGTCTGGGTGGTTCCAAATATTCTGTACAATTATTATAAAACGGTCAGGACGTCGCCAGGAACAACAGCAATTGTAAGTTTATTTTTCCGAAGATTTAACATTTAATATTTTGAAGTCGTTGACAGATAAATCGAAACGATTATCACTATTTAAAAAATTTCAAGAATTTCCTTTATACCAGTTGCGTCGACTTGTGGCCGATTCCATGAGTGTATACACGCAAGACAGACACACACACACACACACACACACACACACACACACACATATATATATATATATATATATATATATATATATATATATATAGTTATATTATATATATATATATATACATTTACATACACATATATATACACACACACACACACATGTATATATATATATATATATATATATATATGTATATGTATATATATATATATATATATATACGTACAAACATACACAGATATACACATTTTTACACACACACACACACACACACATATATATATATATATATATATATATATATATGTATATGTATATGTATATGTATATGTATATGTATATGTATATGTATATGTAATGTATATATATATATATATATATATATATATTATATGATATATGATATAGATATAGATATAGATATATATATATATATATATATATATATATATATAT
>NW_014038386.1:0-3275 GCF_001186125.1 Sphaeroforma arctica JP610 | reverse complement strand
ATATATATATATATATATAGCCCTATGTATATATAACCCGTATATGTATATATGTTTGTATGTATATATATATTATATTCGATACTTGTCATGTTCGTGCAAAAATGTATGTTCGAATTCTTGGCTGTGTATCTGTTTTCGATGTCTTGTGTAGGATTGCTTAATGTAATATATTTTTAGTAGTCTTAACCCGAATCCAAGCTTATTAACTTCTTTGCATCGCTTTTTGATATGTTTATATATAATATCAATCATCTATCTCCAGCTCGCCGACCCCAGGTACAAAGAAACACAATCCAAGAAATGGTGCAAAATCTGCTCTCAGATCAAGCCACCGCGCACTCATCACTGCAGGAGCTGTGGAGTGTGTGTACTAAAAATGGATCACCATTGTCCGTGGATAAATAACTGTGTGGGCCACTACAACCACCAGTATTTTGAGCTGTTTGTTTCGTATACCTTTCTGGGGGTATCGTACTTCAACTTACTGATGTACTGTCCGTTCTTGGCTGCGATCTACAATACTGACGTATGTTGTGCAGCTACTGAATTTGCATCTATTTATATTCACCCTTATACTTACTCACCGGCATTTGAATGTCGACCTAATGATTGATAATTTGGTATTGCAATATATTATTGAATACAACGCTGCGCACTTGTTACCAAATGCGAAGGTCACCGCCGATTTTTTTTCAGGAGGGAATCTAATTTACTCAAATTGCGCTAAGTTATCCTGTCTCCTATTCCCTACATGACAGCCTGCGATCACCAGAGAGTACCGTGGATGGATAGTTGCCGTTGGGTCTATCAGTTTTACATGTGGTGTGGCACTACTTGCGTTCTTTGTGTGGAATCTATATCTCGTCAGCTCCGCACAGACCACCATAGAAGTGGCTATAAACAGCGCGGAAGAGGTTAGTTATCCTATATATATATATATATATGTACTTTATATATATATATATATGTATGTTTGTACGTATGTTTATGTATGTATGTATGTATGTATGTTTGTATGTATGTATGTATGTATGTTTGTATTTAAACAAATATTTCGACCTTCACTCATTTTATAAATCGTAGCATATAGACGCTTTTATCATTAGCTCCGTACGTATCATATCACATATTTAGATGAAAGTCTGGGAGTTTCATTGACAAAAATTTCAGCACATGGAAAAATGCAGCACATTATTGTGTGGATTTGTATGCTGATTGACCAATCCGACGTGCGCATTTAGTAGCCCAACCATGTGTGTTTGACTGTGTGTTCTAACTGAGCTATTCTGAGCTATTCTTTATGGGATATTCGTACGTACTTCGTATGCATACTTACATCGCAAATTAATCACTTCTCTACTGAAGAAGAGAAGAAGCGAATTTGTGTCCTCGTTATATATATGCGGCTAATAATAAGTTGTGCTTCCTCGACTTCATACCGTCATAGGCTACATGTGTACAAAGGTTCTATATATAGTGACGAATATATTTATTGATGGAAAATTATCATCCATAGATGAATATCTTATGAACGTTAGGATGTGTACTTGTGTTTATTTGAGCATTGATTTCCGTCTATAGCGATTGTCATCTGAACACATGCACCTTTCGTCTCCCACTAAACAGATTAAAGTACATCCCTATGATTTTGGGAGGGCCCAAAACATCAGGAACTTCTTTGGCGGTCGAAACTGGCAGGATGTAATGTGTCTCATACTCATTCCTCAAGTGCGAACGCCCCAGGGTGACGGGGTCACGTGGGATGTGCGGCAGGAGTGTGTGGGCATGATGGATGACTACGAAGACATGGTCTAGAGGAGTTGTTTGGTCATGTGAGGAAATAAGGAGTTGTTTGGTCATGTGAGGAAATAAGGAGTTGTTTGGTCATGTGAGGAAATAGGGCGACAGACTAGTGGTTGCTTGTCAGACTACGGAATGCGGTTGTTACTAATAACAACCAATGCTAACACAGACATGTGTCCATCAGTCACATTGCACACATGTGACAAGCACGTCAGTCAGCGTATCTGCAATCACATACATAGTCTAAGCGGAACCCCACTATTGCATTTCTTTCCGACTGCTTACAACGTCGGGTAATGGCTAGAGGAGCATGTAGTTATACATGATCGTAGGTACACACACACTCTTATAAATTACACACACATACACGCACATTTATATATATATATATATGTATATATATATATATATATATATATATATATGTACGTATGTATGTGTGTATGTATAGATACAGATATATATATAGATATATATATATATATATATATATATATATATATATATATTATATATATATATATATATATATATATATGTGTGTGTGGGTATCTGGCGGAGTAATGGTTGTGGCCGCTGGCATAGCACTAATTTTTATGCCTACCGTGCACCGGAGCGGCGCAATCCATACATGATCAATAACCGACAATCACACACACCATATAGAAAGTATGTATTAGTACACATACACCCCAGCACATGTACATACAATCCATTACACGTGTGAGTGTCTGTGAATTCGAAACATCTCCAAGGGAAGACAGAGTCATCGGCACATATACACCCTATAGTCAGGGTATGTCCAAATTATCTAATCCTTTCCACTTTATGATCGATTTGGCGAAGAAAGGACTAAGGCAAACCCACGGGTGCTGATGCTGGGCGATTGTTGGTTTACCGAGGATCGTAAGAGTATTGGAGTGAGCACGATTCGAATTTACCACTCAACAATATATACATACATATTCATTTTATTATATATATATATATGTATGTGTGAATGTATGTCATCTATATAGTAGTAGTAGGTGTGTTTGTGCACTTGTATAAGCACAAATACAGATAGACATACCTATGAAAACACAAGTAGCTATTTAAAAGGAGAACAAAAGGTATGAAAGCCTAAGAAGTGCGGACATTCTTGGCAAACCCTGGCAGGCTAGACAGGTGAGCACCAGCCGATGTATACGGTTGTAAGCAGCGAGGTTCAATGTGTCAATTCTCGACCGTCCCGGTAATGGGGTGAGTAGACGCACTAGGATCCATACTGGATTGATGCTACCGATGCTATCTCGTCAATACTCTGGTGGCGCCGTAGTAGCACCTTCACAATATGAAATAAGAATTAAGCGCCAATGTGCGCTCTCGTCAGACGGTTGATTTCATTTGTACACCACACGCGGTGTCTAATCAAATAAATTATATATATATATATATATATATATACATATATAATAGTATTATACTAG
>NW_014038387.1:0-8299 GCF_001186125.1 Sphaeroforma arctica JP610 | reverse complement strand
ATATATGTATTATATAAATATATATATATATATATATTTATATATATAGATAGATAGAAAGATAGATAGATAGATAGATGGATAGATAGATAGGTAGATATATAGATAGATAGATAAATAGATAGATAGATAGATAGATAGATAGATATATAGATAGATAGATAGATAGATAGATAGAGAGATAGGTTGAAGAGCATTGACAAATATATTCAGCTCCTGTTTTGTTTTGACATTCGAGTCAGAGTCCTTTTCGTTTTTTGAGAAGGCTATGCATTCAAGTACATTTGCCATCTCGCAATATTCTCATATTTTAAACCGGTTTTATTCGTGCCTTGAGTAGTGATATAAAAGTGAACAATTTGTATTCGTCTGCGCACAAAGTTCATTTGCAGTCTCTAACTCTCTATACAGTAAATATACACGGTATAATTTTGCGTACGCATATATATATATTGCACTTTTATTACTGAAGCGTAAGCTTTTCTAATACGTCCCAGTCGACTTTATCCCCAGACTCCAATTTGTTTGTGTAAATTAAGTTTTTCTTTTTAAAAAAAAAGCAAAGACACACAAGAGGCCCGACCCCCTTGGAGTCCCTGCGGAATATTTTACCAATATTTAAAACCGTGAATATGAACAAAATGAATTACTCTTCTGAGTTTACACTTTCAGTCCCCACGGCGTCCCAGCCGTGTTTTATTACGATATTTAGTCAATTTCTATAAGTTGATTAGTTTGACTGTGCAGTGTGCACTGATCCACACTCATATTTTAGAAACTATCTTAAATATATCTCAGCAAAGTGTGAACAGTGAACACCAAACTGAGAACAGAGTCCAGAAGTCCAGAACTGCAGATAAATATCAGATATGAAAATTGAAATCACCAGGGAAAAAAAACAGTGATAGAAAACAAAGGAACAAATAACAATGTGGTTATGATGGTTTAAGGTATTAGGTATAAGATCCAATCACAGTGCGTATGGTTGAATTTGTATGTGCGATTTGTCGATAGTCCTATAGTTGCCATAGTGTTCAAATGTTCATCAAGTCCAATTTATACTCAGTACTCCAATTCAGATTTGAAAAAAGGCATTTGTTTTTGATTTTTGTTTTGAAAAAACCCTCCCAACACAAACCTATATTTGTTGTTGTTAACTTTTGTTTTGTTTTTAAAAAAGCAAATACAAAAGGGGGGGGGGTGTCAAAGTAAATATTTACAGTCAAATGCACAAACACACCAATCAATGGAGTCGGCGCCAATTGCACCTTTGTTTAACCCATAAGTATGCCCATTAAAACTTTTACATTGTCTCCCGCAGTCCGACTCGAGATTAGCAGATAGATTTTGTATTAGTTGTTGTTTTTTAAAAACAAAAAAAAACAACATAAAAAATATTGAAAAAAGCCATTTTATTTGATTTGTTTTGAGATAACGAAATACAAACACAAATTGAAAAAATATGGGTTTTTTCAAAAAATACATATATATGTATTTATGTATTTTGCATAGCCTGGACGCCCTGACCCCTGAAGCCTCCTAAAAAGAACATAAATATGTACATACATAGTCCTAAAAAATATGTATAGCGTACAATATTCCGGATTTGCCGGCCTACGCCCGCCTCACGTCTGTAGTCTATTTAAGTGCTGCCACAGTTCCTTGTATGGAGTGAGCGTGATGGCAAACGACTGTTTGTGCTGTGGAACAGAGGCCGCCGTCGTGCGGACATGTACGCCGCGGATGTTAAAGCAAACAAAGAAGAAAACAACGCATCAGCAACTGTTGCCGAAACTGCTGCACCCGCTACGGAAAGCCCTCCGCTGTTGAGTGGTGGGGTTTGAATCAGACATGCATATATACCTACACGGTACAGTACAGCAGTAACGAGAACGCATGATCCAACGCCTCACAGCGCCAACGAGACTGGGAAAAGTCAGCACCTCAATACAGATACATAGAATTGAACAACATATACAAGATAAATATATAGAGATAGGCATATAATTGTGGTTATTTAATATAATTGTAGATATTTAATCGTATATACAGACGACATAGCAAATATATACACCTTGAACTAATATAAATATATAACGAAAATATACAAAATAAAAATACGAGTTACATATCATCCAGAACAAACAAATGGGGTACATACATCACCCATAATAAATAAATGGGGTACATACATCACCCAGTATAAACAAATGGGTAACATATATCACTCAAAATATGCAAATGATTTACACACATAGCCCAGAATAAACAAATGGGCTACATATATAACCCAGGATAATCAAATGGGCTACATACATTACCCGGAACAAACAAATTGGGTACGTAAATCACCCAGAATAAACAAACGGGGTACAAATATTCCCCAAAATAAACGTATGGGTTACATATATAACCTAGAAAAAGCAAATGGGATACATATATTACCCGGAATAAACAAATGGGATACCCCAAAATAAACAAATGGGGTACATATATTGCCCAAAATAAACGTATAAGTTACATATATAACCCAGTATAAGCAAATGTGATACATATATCAGCCGGAATAAACAAATAGGGTACATATATTACCCAGAATAAGCGAATGGATTACATATATTAACAAGAATAAGCAAATGTATTTCTTAAGGAGTCAGCAAGTACAGCACTAGACGCAAGGCTGCGAGAAACGTTTATACTGACGCGCCAGTTCTGTAGGACTGAGCGGTGCCATGACGCCCTCGGGTATTATACTGAAGTAATGGAGTGAGTGATTCTTTATATACAAAATTATACATGAACGGACGGGACGGGCAACAGTTCCATCCTTCACACTACAAGCGGATTTGCACCGCAGTCGTCGAACGGGTAACCTCTTAAGAGAAACTGGACCTGCACATGGGGCAAGTAGAGCCCCCACTCGACTGAAACCATTGGTACAAGCATTTGGAATGGAACTTCTTGCGGCATGTGCGACACCGTAGTTTGGGCAGTTGGTAATTGGACCCGTGAATAACCTGCGCCCGGAAATGAACATAGGACAGGCATGGGCCATGTGAGCAAGTAAAACATAGAATGAATCAATATCATAGGATGATTATGCGTGCACAAGAAAGCCTAGATGGGCGGGCCATAACAGTATACATTTGATGGGTGGATTGGGTGGTACATACAATGGCACGAGCAACGAAGTGCAGACTTTACGCGTACGGTTGCATGCGAGTACGCAAACGTATATACATATACATATATATGCCATATCTTGTTTTTACATAAGACCACTGCAATACGTATACGTATGTGCGCAATCATGGAACGCAGCGCACACCAGAACACCACACAGCGACCATGGCTAAAACCCCTAAACCCTAGAGCCTTAAAACCCAGCCACTCACACCACCCACGGCACATCCACTGCGGTGCAGCCATTGCACAAACACCAAATGAAGACAAGATAACAGGCATTAGAATATCAAACTATCAATAAGTTATGTGCGCACCTCCTCAACATGGGGCCGAAGTACTTGTGTGGCTTATTCCGTTTAGGTTTTAGGGTTTAAGGTTTAGGGTTTTACAGAGACGCATCGCGTTACACAAAGAACAGGGCCCAGATACCACACACAGAGAAAAAGAGACAAGTGCATGTCAAACAAAACATAGCAGGCAATGTGTAGGCACATACCGAATAGCAAACGGTGCACTCCTCGACGCCATCGTAACGTTTGTCAATGTTCGTCTTCCACATCTCCACCGCGTCGAGGATGGACCCGTTCTGTAACCATGACAACGGCAAACGCACATTAACAGAGAGCGGAAGGGCTCAAGTGGTATTTTTCATTGGCAAAGGTAGATACAGACACAAAAGAGTTACAGTGCAGCCACTGCGGTGATCAATGTTTCAGGACAAATCATATAGGCCATGTGTCCACCTGACAGACAAGCAAGCACAGCAGGTGCCCATATATATATATAGATATATATACATATACATATACATATACATATACATATACATATACATATACATATACATATACATATACATATACATATACATATACATATACATATACATATACATATACATATACATATACATATACACATACCTATACATATACGTACACATATACATATAATGTCTGCTTGCAGAATTCAGTAGATTTTCCATGATACGGTCCACATAGGTGATCAGACGCGTTATCAGAGACGCATGAATCACACACACACCTGAGACGAGAGGAACGTTGTCATCTGAAGCATCCAGCGACGGTACGATTTAATGCCCATGTCAGAGGGACTGTCCACAGACACCATTCCCAGTGGATAGTTGGCCGGCAAGCGGATCACCACTTCCAAGGCAATCTCATCCACTGTGTGTAGGTAGGGAGGTAGATGGCAATAAGAGCCAATCAGAATGTTTAGATGTTGAAGCATTGGAGTGGGTATATTTTCATCTCTTATATAGTTCACATGGCATGGTGCGAGCACACGCAACCACACAAATACACACCAACACATGTGGTGTTTTATACAGAAAGAAAGGATGTGTTCTGTCATGACAATATCGTTGACTGAAATTTTATCTACAGTACAGAACCCACTCTGTAACTAAAACGGTAACCATAGAACACGCACGTATACATACAACTGGCCGTCGATAAACACTCATATATATACGAATATACATCATATACATATACATATACATTTACATATACATACACATATAGAAACAGGACCTACAATTGTAATAGGCGGTGACTTCCTTGGTAACTGTGCTGGCTTTGAGTGTGAGATCTAAATGGGAGCTACTGGCATTAGCCGCCGCACTGATCTCCTGCGCTATGAGCATCGGCGACACCACCGTCTGGGAGTACCGATCTACCCTGTCCCGTGCCCCTCGGGACAGATCATTGTACCACAACCGGGCCAATGCGGGCAGGTGCAGCAACGTCTGATAGTACACATGGGCGGCCAATAGACTGATGCCCTCGACCTCACTGGTCTCAATACTACTACTACTACCAACACCACCACTACTGCTGCTGTGGCCATTGACGGATGCGCCGTCTGTGGCATTGGTGTGTGTGGGCTGTGGCTGTGGCTGTGGCGACGGGGTGTGTGTGTGTTGTGCGTGTGTGTGGTGTGTGTGGTGGGTGTGTGTTGACTGTGTTTTGTCTGGGGCTGTACCGTATGTTCTATTGATTTTGGCGCTACCGCGGTCCGACCGCCGCAGATTGCACACGTCGAAGTCACGCAGCTGTGGATGAGAATAAGCGGATGAGTCATGGCAAACAATCAATGCGCATGGGAAGACTACTCAACACTAAACACCCAACACCCAACACGCAAAAGCGAATGAGTCATGGCAAACAATCAATGCGCATGGGAAGACACCCGACACCAAACACACAACACACAACACCAACCACCAAACACTCCGCACAGGCACACCAACACATGGGCAACAGCAACCTATGCACACGTAACCACAGGGATGATACTATGCACAGGCAACAAATGACCGTAAACGTATGTGCAGAAACATGCGACGGAGATACAGAGAAACGTACACACACAGGGAACACGCAATGCTCAGACACGTGAGGGTATTAACAGAAGCACAGGTACTACATCCACCCCAACCACACCACACTGTAAACTATCGATCACCATACACCAACACACGTGCACATATACATTTCGCATATGCGCAGTCATACACACACACACACGGACGTATACGTATGAATGGGCATATACGAAATGCATATATGCACCGAAAGCCATTGCATGCCCACCAATCGTCATTCATACACGAACACACGTGCATGTACACTTGCAACTCCACATATACACATATACGCATTGAAATACGTTCCCATCATCTGCACGCTCTGAGATATCACATAATGATAATACATATAGATATCATATAATAAATATACATATGCATATCATATAATAATTCTACATATAGATATCATACAAAAATTCTACATATAAATAAGACATAATAACAAGACATAGATATTATATAATAATAAGACATATGCATATCATATAATAGTAAGACATGTGCATCAACACGAGCAAGAGTCATTCAAGTGTGCTATGATACACACACACACACATATATACATATACATAAAACAATACACACACACACACATACACACACATACACACACATACATACACTCGCACACACACACACATACATACACTCGCACACACACACACACACAAACACATACATTCACATGCATACACACTCACACACACACACACACACACATACAACACGGTGCATGTACATTCACAATCACATGTTGACAACACCTCTCTCTACGCCCCCCCACATCCACTGCCACTCACCTTAGCCGCGTGTGTAGCGATGGCGTTTGCATTGCGTGTCACGTGGTACGGTAGCAACTCAGCCACGGCATTCAACAGCGTCGTCACTTCACCTGACACCCGCAGAGCCTCTGCATAGCCCACACGCACCGCAGGAGATGCGCTGTCGACGTATCGTAGCATCAGCAACCACCCCAGCAGATAGGACCCCCCGGCACTCGTCCATGGGGACGCCTGCGGTGTGGCGGTGTACCCTTGTAATTGTGTGTGGGTGTGTGCGTGTGCACTGGCTTTAGTGCCAGGGGTAGGCGTGGTGCCTCGTCGGCTACCCACAGTCTCTGGGGGTGGGCTGGTGAGGTGTCTAGAGGATACACTCTTTAACAAATCCCGCACATCTCCGCCCTTTCTGTCCGTGCCTGGCTGTGTCCGGGGACTTCCTTGGGTCTCTGGGGGTGGGCTGGTGAGGTGTCTAGAGGATACACTCTTTAACAAATCCCGCACATCTCCGCCCTTTCTGTCCGTGCCTGGCTGTGTCCGGGGACTTCCTTGGGTCTCTGGGGGTGTGGGTGCGTTGCTAGGCGTGGTGCTCCGCGAGTGGCTGGTTGCTATGGGCGAGTGTGTTTGGAGGAAATCTAGCAGCGCTTGCCTCGGAGCGATGGGGTTGGATGTGTCAACCTCCTCAACAACAGAGAGATCACTGTGGGAAGCAATGGACTATTAGTACTATCACAGCCCAACACCAGGCAGCTACTACAGATAACAGACACCTCACTAGGCACAAGGTATGGCAAGGGCAGGAGGTAGAAGTATCGCACTAGATGAGGTTCACGTAAGTATACTATGTTTGGTAGCAGTGGCCAAATACTAATTGACAGTTAACACTAAGCAAACTATGTTTATAAGCAGTGGTCGTATACAAATATATACTTCACACTAAGTAAACTATTTTTATAAGCAGTGGCCGTATACAACTAGGCAATTGAGACGAGTCTTACAGTGCTGTGGTTGGTGATAGCCAATTTGGTTTGCATGGCCTTGGCCTTAGCCTTAGCCATGCAAACCAAATTGGCTATCACCAACCACAGCCCTGTAAGACTGCCAAGGCCAAGGCCAAGGCCAAGGCCAAGGCCAAGGCCAAGGCCAAGGCCAAGGCCAAGGCCAAGGCCAAGGCCAAGGCCAAGGCCAAGGCCAAGGCCAAGGCCAAGGCCAAGGCCAAGGCCAAGGCCAAGGCCAAGGCCAAGGCTAAGGCTATGGCTAAGTGATTCTCGTCATAGAAGAAGTGGCGCCAAAGGACTACAGAGTGGACGTCCAATCAAAATGACCGATAGGATACGCCCACAACTGCAGGTACCAGTAGCACACTACAGAACATCCCTTGCAACCACGCAATGCGAGGTCTGAGAAAAATACCTACTAACACCCTAAAACCCACAAAAACCTATACAAAAGATATACCCACAGATACCCACACACACACACTCACGCTGAAGTTTAGTACACTTACTCCTGCGACGACATCAGCGTCTCCAGTTGATGCGTGTGCAGAGTGGCCAGATCCGTCTCTACTTGTCTGTCCAGCAGCAGATAAACCGCCAACTGAGTAGGTAAATGCTCGCATCCTAATAAGGCCATTGTCCTGGCCATCAGGTCCTCGTACTTGCACACGGACGAGGGCAGGGTGATGTTTGTGTCTGTGAGCAGCGGTAGGCCTAAGGACGGTGCGTCGGCTCCATCCACTGTTTGCGCAATGATAAAGTCAGCCACTGCTTCATTGAGGATACACCTGGGCCACGTGGGCAACAGCTGCGCACGGGGCAGGGGCAGCGGAAGGAAGGGAGGGCACGGGTGAGAAGACATATGTGAACAAGCACAGGGCGCAAACAGGGGGATATATATATTTATATGTATATATATATATATATAGTATAATATATATATA
>NW_014038388.1:6312-8303 GCF_001186125.1 Sphaeroforma arctica JP610 | reverse complement strand
GCATACTTCTGAACGATCACAAGGTATCCATCTGGAACATTTACATTAGACTCGCAAAGGACAGCCATGTATGCTTGCAATGGACAATTTTACATATAAACCGAAGTATAATGCCGCGAATTGACCGCTTGTCTGCTTTTATATATTTTTTCTTTCCGGAAAGGAATAAATACAATTTAAATTCGAGTTTAAACCCTTACGTTCAATGTACTCCACAAAGGGATCTGAAACAATTGCAGAGAATAACGAGGATACTCAAATCGAGAACGATGCCCAAAAATCAAAACTGCTGGAATTGGAAGAGTCGGAATCGGACAACCAAAAGGAAACGAATTTAACACACTTAATAGGCTCAGAGTCAAACGTCAAAGTTGATCAGAGTTCTGGAGAAGGCAAGAAGAAATCATCAGGCCTTGAGACAAATATTGGATCTGCAGGGCAAGCAACTGACGGTATGTCTTGAAGGTCGATTAATAATTTATTTTGGTAATTTGTCTGTTGAAGAGAAACTCATACAGTGATGATTTAATTTTTGTCTTGCTAGATCTGATGTATGGCTACGTAAATATCATTTTGGACTATAATTGCTGATCAATTAGTTCCTGTCACCAAAAGTAGAATCTCACTCTACCAAGCAATCACTATGAGCGATAGCCCTCATTCACACTGCATCTCTGGTGTGTACTACTATACCCTGGTTCTATACGTAGCTTGTGTATGAGCGGTATATCGGAATTGTTTTATATGGTATATTGAATGATTATTTGATTTTTATGGTATATTATCCCTATATTTAAAAAAGCTACGCCCACTAATCAAAGTAATCGGCGATGTGGCTTGTCTGCACTCTAATTTCTATAGGCGCCGATTTCGGAACTGTGCTGGCCAAACTGAGCAAAAGTGATTATGGCTCGATGAATACGAGGAGCAAGTGGGATTTGGGACTAGCAGTCAAAGCGGCGATGTACCAGATAATGAGTATACCCTTGGAGGTTACAGATTTGCGCGGCAACTTGAGGTTAACTGCTAAGATACGGGTAGGTTCGATTGTCATACATGCCAGTAATGGCACAAGAAGTCTGAAGTATGGGCAGAAACTGGCAACATCAGATTCCGTATTCAAAGAAATACGCAAGCACAATCTGTTGCACGCATCTTGGTTCGCTATTTTGCAATAATCCAGGCACTACGTTGGTGGTTAGAGATGGCCGGTGTAAAGTGGTAACAATTGATAGCAAGGATGGTGAGAGTGGGTATTAGAATCAATGAATTGTGTGAAACTTGTAAAATAAAACAACCGGTAGTAAGTGGGTTTTACCGGCTTTAAGTAGTTGTTTAACGTCGATAGCTACACGTATGTTGGTTCCTCAACATGGATGTGAAAAGTACCGTCACAGTGCAAATATTGATAACATCATTGTCGTTGTTTGTCAAAGCTCGCACATACTGTATAGATGATACTGCGTCTAGAAGAACACGCATGCACATAAATCGAGCACCCACTTTAGCGCAGCTCACATCCAATCATATTATGCAGAATCTCAAACAAGACTTGCATCAGGCACTCAAAAGCATGAGTCTAGATTACTTCGGAGAGAGCTACGAATCGCAGCACAGAGGCGACCCCACACAATTGGTTGCCATGCATCGCGAGAAGGGTGTCTCGGAACCTGATATGCAGTATGCGGCCACGGCTACGTTGAAAGTAAGTCTTGCGCACCGGATGAGCTGATATTAAAAGTCCTACGGACTTGCCCGTTCTCCCTTAAATTTTACACTTCTCTAGTGGGTCATGTGTGTGTTATATGTTTATGTACATGAGACATCTGAAGGTTATTGAATGCCAGATTGTGCACCCATGCTGATGCTACTACTCGCAGATATGTACCCTCTATAATCTGTTGGCTAGACACACACACACACACACACACACACACACACACACACACACACACACACACACACACACACACACACACACACACACACAC
>NW_014038388.1:0-4138 GCF_001186125.1 Sphaeroforma arctica JP610 | reverse complement strand
ACACACACACACACACACACACACACACACACACACACACACACACACACACACACACACACACACACACACACACACACACACATATATATATATATATATAAATATAAAGGTTAAAGTCTTACTCGCCCAATCGTGCATGCTAGATGTGTTGTTCGCGTATTGTATATCTACCATAAGCTTCATGTGAAGGAAGTGAACCAGCTAGTGGTCAAAACGGCGTCTGAGCTACAAACCTACATGACAGAAGTAAACCCTTCTCGTTCTCTCATGGGTTTCCTTTCGTTTCTGTCAAGTCACAAACCAGTAGACAGAATTTGCAAACTTTAAAACTAAAATTTGCTTCAGTATCAATTTCAGAACCTAGGCAACTACATTGCAAGTGGCCGAATACTACTCAAAGCACAGGATTTTTTTTTCTAATAGTCTGTCAGAGCTCTATGCGTTGCTTTTCTCTCTGAGTGAACTTCTTCCCACGAAACCTCAATTTTTCTTCGGCAGAAACTAATTTCTGAATCTGGAGTCGATGTGGGTAGGGTGGTGGTTGCGAACTCTGACGAAGAGCTGACTACGTGCCAGGAAGCCAAGTGGGAGCTTCACATCACTGATGCTGTAAGTTGTGCCCGTACAAGATAATATAGAATACTGAAGATATATAGTAGCTGCGATTTAGAGGTATATGTCCGGCGAGTAAATGATATATTGCAGTGATACACAGGAGCAGAAAGTGAAGCAATCGATCATCACAACATGGTATTCTATTGCAAAACATCGTAAGTTGTGTCCTTAAAAGGATATGCAGAATACTGAAAACCCATAGTAGCGATGGTGTAGATGTGCATTCGCGTCGCATAGTGTTACGTTGCAGTGATATAGTGGAAGCAGAAAATGAAGCACTCGTGGCACGGAAAGGGTACTCAATTCAAGCTATAGTGATTAATATGGAAAACCTTTTTTAGGGTTCTAGTTTTTGAATTTCGGACAAAGATTCACGCATTTTCGACTTCATATTAATGTGTAGGATGGGAAATCAGTTGATAATGCCGGACTCTCATTCTACGCCGAACTTCGGGGACCAGCGATTATTGTGCCCAGAGTCACATATCAAGGAAATGGCGTGTACAACATGCACTTCACACCACACACTCCTGGAGAATACAATGTTCTAATTCGCCTAGACTTTGCACGGCACGCCGGTGATCAGGCCTGCACGAATGAAAACACCTCATTTATGCTCGCGCAAAAGCTGCCCAATGCACCAGAGACCATTACAGTGGCCTCGAAAAGTAACGGGACCGGTCCTAATCGAAACGGGACAGTTGCATCCCACATGTGCGGTGAGGGTACTAGCAGGACGGATCATGAGCGGTACACACTGGGTCTACCTACGGGCCAGTGGATTGAGGTGTCGTGCAAAGAACCTGCCGATGACTTCGAGCGAGAAGCGTGCGATATTGGTCTGGTCGAATTCGTTACAGGTGAGTGATAGCAGGGGTTCAAAACCCCAAACCCTGAATTTTACCTTCCCCCCCCACCTCCACTAGAACCTTACAACCCAATTCGTTGCAGGTTAGTGATAGTAGGGCAGGAGCAGAGTCTACAACCCTAAACCCAAAGCTCTAAGACCCAATATTAGTATTGTTCCACTCCTACTAGGGGTTCAGCTATCATAAACTCGAATTACATACTAAAATCCTCTAGACTTTATACCTGGGTACACAAAGACCAAATACACCCTACTCTTCAGTACCCATTCACATCAACCCCACCGAGGTCGTTGCAGGCAATAATTATCTGAACGGACCTTCACATTTACATTTTGTTCTGTCCACCATCAACTCAATCCTTAATATCGACTATTTTTACTCACCCACACGACTTACAGGCTCGATTGACAAAGCCATCCCCGATTCTCCCGATCGAGGCCAACCCGAAAACTGCCAATGGGAGAGAGATTATCCCAAGAAAGAGGATCCAAACTATCTGTGGCGAGCCTTCTCGCCCACATACAGCCTGTTTCCCACGGATGAACTAAAGAACACTTGGGTGCACGTCATGGGCGACTCCATCGATCGCTTTATGCTGTCCGATACCATGTGCTGGTTGCTGAACCACAAGTTCGCAGAGGAGGGTCGCATGTGGGAGGTAGGTATACGGTATCGATCAGCCACTCCGTTCGAGAACACCCCCTCTGTTTAATACGAATACTCGCTTGACATATTTGGCTGGTCCATATACGAACATACTCAGATGTAGTCAAATTCACCGGGCATACATACAGGTACCATATCTCGACCCCACAATAGAGCAGCCGCAGAACCGACTCAGGACCAGTGTGAGAGTGTACCATTGGCCCAAGGCGAATGTGACGTTCTCGTACTACTCGTTCACCAAGCGTGTGCGTATTCCGCATGTACGCATGTACAACGACAACTATAAGGGTAAGCTGGATGTCATGCAATATAGCGTTGGACGCTCAGATGTCACTTCCATGCATATACACCATGACATACGACTAGTGGGCGTACACTTAGCTCGAAGCCAGATAGCACAGACTGATGTATGCTGCTATAAAACACAGTTATTATCATCCTAGCATTATTTCTAGCAACTGAAGCTCCGCGTCAAGGATGACCTGGGAGAACCGTGTATGTACTGTGGGCTATAATTGCTATAATCGATCCACGATATACCACTGCTCGCACTTCTCACCGTATACATCTGGCAAACCACGCTAACTAATGTAATACCAAAACATAAACATACTGATAGCAAACAACACACTCATGATCCGTATTTCATTTTGGGCTTCGCCCTACAGCGGCGCGTCAAGAATGGCCTGGGAGAACCGTGCATGCGTTGTGGGCCACAATTGTCCCACTCACCAAGATGTACCGACCATCGGTGTTTGTGCTGGCCTATCACTTGCACCCTGCGAGTGAGGGTCTGACTGATGACATCTACAGAGATACCTTAAAGCAAACTATTGGACACCTGAGATCGGGACCGGGACAGGGCACTCCGATTGTGTGGCGGAGGGGTACTACCACGCACATGCACAGGAGGTGAGTATACTACACATCTGGGTTATCTTTGGGCGTGTTCGTAACAATTCGTGAGATTGTGTTGATAGATCCGGTGTTCAGTCCGTCGGTGTTTGTGCTTGTGTATCACTTGCACCTTGTGACTGAGGGTCTAGCTGATGGCATTGATACCCTGTGTCAGACTATTGAGCACCTGGATTTAGGGCAAAGTCCTCAGATTCACACAAATATTTGGTGTATACCTGGGCCATGTTAATGTAGGTGATATCGGTTGTATATGGTTGCAGGAATTGTTTAGGTGCGCTGTACATCGGTTCTCGCGCTAGCGTAGCACTTGTGCCTCGCGAGTGAGCGAGTGACCTTTGATGTTCAGACGATCGAGTATCTAAGGCGTTGACCGAGAGAAGCGAACATTCTATTAGTGCGGAGGGGTACTACCATGCGTATGAATCTAGTGGGCAACCATTTAGGATATATAGACATAGTATACATATAGGTACATATATATACATAGGCATAAATATTTATACACATACATACATACTGATACATATAAGCACGTACTAATATATTTAAGAAATACTTTTAGTACACTTCAGAACTACCACTATTCTAAGCAGGACTTGTGGCACTGATGATCTATGCTGGTGATCGTTTTTGATTTATGTAGTTCGGGATTGGAAACGAACAAAGCAGGCGATAAGTGGACATGGACTCAGATGTATGCGCATTATCTAATTCATTCAAACATCTACGCAAATACTGATTAGCAAACAATCGATTTGTGTATGCTCACGGACTCACACATAAGATGTCTACAATATTGATCTCCTTTCCTCCTCGCTTGTGCACTATGTATACGCAGTCAAACCGTGAATTGCTTAAATTGAACCTTACATAAACACAGTGAACTCCCTAAAAGCCACCACTGTTTGCTGAATGATCGTTTGAGAGCACTCGATGCCGTGGCAATGCAACTGATACATGCAGAAGACATCGATGTCATTGACGAGTGGAGTTCGAGTCTGGGCCGCAAAAGGTATGTCATATGAGAGCCAGAGGGAGAAAGGTGCATGTTATAAATTATATTATAT
>NW_014038389.1:0-8312 GCF_001186125.1 Sphaeroforma arctica JP610 | reverse complement strand
GTGAGTGTGTGTGTGTGTGTATTATATTATATGTAAATATTTAAATATGTGCGTGTGTGTGTGTGTGTGTAGATATATATATATGTATATGTATATATATATGTGTGTGTGTGTTTGTGTGTGCGTCTGTGTATTATATATATATTTACATATATAAATATGTATATATATATGTGTGTGTGTGTGTGTATTTGTGTACATGTATGCATGTATGTATATATATATATATATATATATATGAAGTGTGTGTGTGTGTATGTGTGTGTATCTATGTATCTATGTATGTGTGTGTATGTATATATACAATTTCATTTCCGTATGTATATATGTCATGATAATGGTCATAGCATCCAAGTGTTTTCCTGTGTCGTACGTTTTGCTGACCGACTTCTGCTGCGGTCACAGTACATAAGCATGATTTTGTCACGAGGTAGGTTGCCAGTGATAGCGATGACTGCCACCGTAATATTCTCTCACTATGTTGATACGGATGTGCCACTCATTTTGTATTATCGTCAGGACTGAGTCAACCGATCAGTGGCGCGAATGGATGGGCACTACGCTGGAGAAACTGATCAGCCCGAACTTGTACAGAACACCTTCGGAGTCTTTGAAAGCATTCGAATACATCACCACTGTGAGGTATACTTTGTAGCTAACCCCCTTGGCCAACTGCATGCTTTTTGAAACGCCCATTTTTCCTTCTCCAAAATGTGCAGCGGCTTGTATTGTTGCGTTACTCTTCCCACCAGCAACTTCTAGCTTGTTTTCAATTCTGATCTTTCACCTATTTCGCACTTTTTTACCCCTCCGTAGCGTTTACTAAATCTAATTTGTGTATGTATAATCACAGCTCAATTTGTGCTGCTTTCCTCATCTCGTTCTCAGCAATTTTACGACGTTCGAAGCCTTGTCTGCGAAGTACTTCGGAGCATTTGTTATGTACTTAATTGGCAAGGTGAGTGCCGTCCTATTGACAAATTCATAGGACTTGCTCGAAATTCTTAATTTGCTAGAGTAATATACAGATACGGTTTGCGGGGCATTATATGCATTTTGTGTATGTGTATGTCTGTGCGCATTTTGTAGTTTACATACGTGTATATGTATAGATTGTACGCAAATGTGGTGTTGATACAGATTTCCTATGAAGTTGTGCTGCTCCGCCTTATTGTTTTGGTGGGGGGGTTTTCTCACTTGCTGTGGCCTTTTTCAAACTATCGCCCCAGTTTGATGCATTTAGGATATAGGTTTAACCAATATCAATTTATATTACCCCTAACAGCGCAACAAAAATCGACTAGGAATCACTGATGAGAGGCAAGCCATGTACGACGCTTTGGACAAGGTGGGGTGGGGTGTGTGCATGTCTATAATGGACGCAGCTCAGCTTGGCACCATTATTACACTCAATCGTGATATGCCACTGCAAGGTGTAAAATCGGATTTGTTCATATTATATTAAGTATAGGCACATACATATCTATTTGTGTACCTGTGAGCAGCAGTATGTTATATTTAATATATATATATGAATGTAAAAATATATACAATATTTACAATATATATATATATATATAATGTATCGTGTGGGTGTGTGTGTATTCTATGTATGTGCATACGTATATATGTACGTATGTATAAATATTTATGTTTATGTATATGTATACATAAATCATGTGTTTATGTATGTATATGTATATATATATATATATATACATAGGTATAGGTATGGGAATTGGTATAGATAAATGTGTGTGTTTTGTGTGGATTTGAATTTATACATACTATGTAGAAGTCATTCCTATGCTGCCGCATACGAATAACTACCCGGTATCGAGCGTCGTTTGTCTGTTTCATATTACTGTTTGCGCCGTTTATATTCTCTCGGGCAACTACTTTCTGCAGTGGGTCGACGAAGGAGTGGCAGATAAGCAATTCGAAGGAGGCGACGCACCTGCCATGATCGACCTGGAAGTCTTTGGCATCTGCAAAGCGTTAAGCAATATGCCGTATGTTCTGTGTAGTCTTATCTCGTTGCTTCAATGAGTCTTACTATTCTTATTACTATCAAGGCCGTTGTTATGGTTCTTCTGTTGTCCGGTTGTTGTAGCAATACAGAAGAAAATCAGTGGGGTTTGTATGAATATTGTGTCATCTTCAAATAACCACGTATGCTACACTCAGCATACTTTGAATTCAGTGTCCACTGACAATGGATTGAATATGTCATACCTCGTGATATCTGTACAGTGTGTTCGGCGATATAATGAAGAACTCGAAGGTTGGCCCTTGGTTCGTCAGGATGAGAAATGCGGTGGGAGACGATATGAGAATTCTGCCTCAGGCCACACAATAAACTCTGTACTACTGAAATACATGCCCGTAGTATCATATCGTCGAAGGAATTTCACATCAATTGTCGTGCACTAAGTTAGAATCCATTCTCCATAACCGCAAATCCCAGTATACTAGTTATGTGGTCACATGCGCATTGCACACAGCGGTATATGTAATGAATAAGCTGGCATACGTATATATTCACACACTTCACTGTTCAGTACTAAGTGACAATGAAATAGAAAAGTACCGTTATGGCGGGACCAAAGCATATTGCCACGGTAGTGTATCAATAGGCCTGTATGATAAAGATATTATGTGCGTCTTACCTACGGTAAAAACAGCGTCTGTGCCTCAAGTATATTTGAAATATGGTGGGGAAGTTTATTTGAAATATACCATAAAATACCACTGATGGGAGATTAAAATCATTTGCGAGGTGTTAAAATACCCTCGGCTGAAGGTGTGAGTTGTGTTTAAACGTTTATATCTTCGCGACGTAAAACAGCACTTGGTTTCATAGGCTTTTGCGCTAAAAAAACAATCAGCAAGGGCAACGCAACAGCTGCCCTCACTGTGCCTCTATATGTATACATGTATCTTCTTTCTGTTTATATTGGAATATTAAACTATAAGGGTATTTGATTTACAAGATGCGCGCTATCAGCTCTGAATGTCAAGGGAATTATGCGTTCTACTGCCGAAGGCCACTTGTTTCATATATAATTTATCTCATCTACATCGTCAACCTGAACTATAAAATCCACTTATTCTGTTCGGGTTATCTTAAGGATTAACCGAGACATACTGACTAACTTGTCGTATGTTTTGGAAGTGAGTTCGAGCGCTCATTGGTATGACTGTACATCCCACCGTACAAAGATGTCCATTAGTTTAAACATGATACAATGTAATAAATGATGTTTGATGTTGATTTGAGGTAGTTTTAAGTACCATCCAAATATTTAGAAAAAAAGCTTTTCATTAATTGTCTACTATCACAAGCCTTCTACAACCCTGGGCTGCGGCCCATTTTTTTTTAAATTTTGCTGGAAAATGTCAAGATCTTGAATGGACCACATGCGAACATAAAGTAAAAAATATCAGAATTTCACATATACACGCTCACCCTTTCAGGCCGTTGTCCCTTTCTCGCTCTCTTATCGTAAGCAAAAATGTAAGTGAGAAAGTGGTGGATATAGTGTATTGAGAAGACACACAATGAGGTGGAAATAGGCTAGTAGTAGACTGAAAGCTCGTAGCATAAGGCGGCAGTCATGAAGCATATATATATACATCCTTTAGTGTTATTTTCCGTATTGCTCAGATGCAATGCAACAACAATCAATACGGCAGCAATGAAGTATAGTATGATATAAGTAGAAGACTCGTATATGGCACCTTACGAGTGTTTTTAGTGTGAAGTATAGGCGCTTCGGATTATGTGCGGGAGCGAAAGAACAAACAGAAAAGCTGTGAACAAAGCAGTGTAAAAGCAGTAACCAAATTCTGACAATATAGTTAAAGCTTAGGTGCTCAACATCGACACTCACAAATACGTGTCTGTTTATATTAGATCATGGAAGGTTAGCGCTGAAGTGCAGAAGAATGTAGTCAACTGTTCTTCAAATACTGTTGAACGATATAATGTATCATATGGTTTCGCATAGCAACTGTATACGAGCCCGAAGCCACAGTGCATGTCATCTCACTTTCTGTTTGCTGACACACCCTGACATCTACGTCTGGATCACTTGCTGACAGCACCGAAATAATGTAGATATCTATCCTAGTCGCATGCTTATGTGTATGCATACTCACCAGCATATACTTATATGTATGAACCACACAACATAGGGTGTCCCTAAAGACACAGAAGCGGCTCGCCGCGTCCGTCATGAAGTGCGGACAGCGCAAGGTTTGGATTGACCCCAACGAAACCTCAGAGATTTCCAACGCCAACTCTCGTATGTTCACTATTTATGTTTATATATATGAAAAATGCTTACACCCAACACGTCTCATCATTTATGTGCATGTTACTTCTCTTTATGTTTGTTTTAAGACCGTAAGTATCGCGACATTTCGGGAGTTGTTAATGCTTCATGTGTATTTGATTTTAGGGTTATTTTCGTGAACCTAGACGAGATTCTACTTATTATCTGATAATCCCGGTACACTGCAATATAAATGAAAGTGTTATTTACTAGATTCGTAAGTATAGGGATTATTATTTACCCTTAGGTGTGTATCACAGATGTATGCATGCAATTATATATATTAATTGTTAATACCCGTTGCTTCTCTTTCCTGTAGGTCAGGGAGTGCGCAAGCTTATCAAGGATGGGCTTATCATCAAGAAACCCCAGGTAGTGCACTCGCGCTCGCGCGTCGCCTTGCGAACGGAAGCGAAGCGTAAGGGTAGACACTCCGGTGTAGGTAAGCGCAAGGGTACCCGCGATGCCCGTTTGCCCACTAAGGTTCTATGGATCCGAAGAATGAGGGTTTTGCGACACCTTCTGCGTAAATATCGTGAGGTAAGTATATAACTTAGCTTGTTTGGGACAATTTTTGCGCGTGTATTGTAATGAGGAAACATCACGATATTTTTTTTTTATGCTCGTTGTATACTTTAACAGGCCGGCAAGCTCGACAAGTACATGTACCACGAGCTATACCAGAAATCAAAGGGTAATCAGTTCAGGAACAAACGTGTGTTGATGGAGTACATCCACCGTAAGAAGGCCGAGGCCGCTCGTACCAACATGTTGGCGTCACAGGCTGAGGCTCGTCGTAATAAGGATAAGGCTGCCCGTGAGCGTCGTGCTGCCCGTGTCGCTGAGCGCAAGGAAGCGATGCTTGGTGCCAAGCCCGAGTAATTCTATTCTAATATACGTTGTATTAAAGTTTGAATTAGACTGCCGATATTTTTTTTGCGAGTTTGTGTCTGTTTTTCGGTGTATGCGTTTTGCAACGAGGTTTTTATAAATTTGATATTGGCATTGGTTGTGCTATTGCTTGCTATCAATCAAATTTGGTAATGGGAGTTGGTTGTTCTATTGCTTCTTTATAATACATATTGGATTTGGTTGTGCTATTGCTAGTTATAATTTATATTCGATATTGGATTCGGTTGTGCCATTGCTTCTTACTTCCTGGAACGGTGTGTAAATTGTCGTTCAATAATGGTCGGTTTATGGTAGTGGTGATTCGGTTCTGTATAGTATTGGATAATCAGTTTATTGTTAATTATATCGTGTGCGTTGTCACCATCGTTTACTTTTCATCCTGAGTGTACAAGAAGTAGAATGTATTTTCAGTGTGTAGAGTTTTCGGCGAAATGAACTGTACAGTGTGCAAACCCATCTTTATCATATTCATTTTATTATTTTGGAATATGTAGAATAATTTCTGTTAGGTATATCGTTTATATAAATTAATTGAAGAAGTAATGAATTTATATATCAGCCTTGCAGAACGGGTGTGCGTTTAGAATGAACTGGGCTGATGGCGTTGTTTTGCATCTAAATCTCGGCACTTCAACCCGAATCACGGTTGGTTATTAGCGACCTGTCAAATGATAGCTTGAACATCTAGCACCGGTATATATTGCGAAGTTTGTAGACGTAAGTGGCAACCATTGTGAAGTGAGTAACTCAGGATTACAATGTCAGCTTTGGTATTACCAGGAAATCGTACAAAGCGTGGCGCATGTGAAGACTTGATAGAGCTGTATTAGCCCTTCTTACGCTGGTACAAATTCATGGAAGTATACGAGGAACTGCTTCACACATATTCGCGCGGTCGGGAATGAATGACTTGTGAGAATATGTGTTTATTCAGGTATTGCTAGTAAGGGCAGTGTGCGTGTTTGTAATCCCTGCAATATTTGAGGCCAACTGACTTATCCACAACTTCAAGAAGATAAATTGTATCGTCATGCGAGTTTCAATGCTTTGTTGCAATATTTGAAATAGCAGCAAAGGAGGATTTGCACTACTTGCTCGGAAAGACAGGTACAGCTGTGAACATCGGGGAATGTGTGGAAACATTAGACAATACACTTCAAAATGGGGATGTGATATTCTGTTGTGGTCGGATATTAAAACCACTAACAGATCGGTGCGACAAGCGACATCTACCTGGAAAATACACGTATAGTCTCTGCTTCTGACCCGGAAACGGAGAGACGCATATATAAAAGTCCCTTTTGCGACACCCAAATGTTAAATACGTACAGATAAAGTGGTACCACTTCGCTTATCGGAGCTCTTTCGGTCGGTGTCTTATGGTAGTGGCAATTTCTGCTACAACAAACTTATTATTTTGCAATAATACCAAAACCACGGGGCAAAAGCCCTGCAATTCTATATCAACGGTTTCTTAGCCAATATGCAGAAATAAAACTGTAGAGGACCACCACACAATCTCTGCTCGTGGTAGGACAATGATAAAACAATATTAGGAGTGAAGGTTGCAGTGGGTGACGCATACGATTAAATTATGTATTTGGACTGTAACGTGACGACCTGTGGGTGTTTTGCCTGGATCAAGTTAGGGTTGCGATGTCCGCAGGATTGGTACTGATGTATATCACCAATGATAACTGTAGCTCTCATTTAGATCGTTAACAAGGCGATGGCAATACTAATTGGAATTATATACATGCGACATGTAATTGATTCTTAGAGATCTGCTTCGAACAACTTACACACTGAATACTTCATAGAACATATCGAGTGAAAATAGCTAAGGTCTGCAAGGAATTGCGCGATAGTGGTGCTGTACATCCAAGTCGCATTGTAAATAGATATATGCTTTTTGTGTGCATAATTCCGGAAGCAATTTCTCACGCATACTTGATCCACTTGATGATCCCATACCATACGATGTAAATATGCGGAGGGGCCAATCATAATGACGTGTATTAGTATATAGTTGTAGATGGCAACCCCTCCCCCTCTGTCTCTCTTACATTCACTATAGGATGAAAACTAGGTTCCAGTAAGTACATAATCACTCCCACCCTGGTGGTAAGTAGAATGTAGTTTCTGTAGCTTTATTCCTACACATTGATTACCCTCAAGAAAAGGAAGAAGGATAGAATCCCCGCACATTAAAAGCAGAGTGATTCGTGCACAGATCCCATAGCTAAGAACATCCACAATTCCACAAAGCACACAACCCTACCGCAGAATAACCCTAGAAAAGTTTTTTTTGGCGGTAACAGTCGGTGACATTCAACTCCCACCGTCCCACGGGCCACCGGCCACCGGTCCCAGGCCCGGCCAGGGCCCCAGCCGGCCAGCCGCCCTCTACTACTACTGCAATGCCAGCAGTTCTAATATGTTCTAAAGAAATATGTACATACTTATTTACTGGTGGGGGTGTGTGGTTTGGTTGTGATCGAACTCGCCCAAATTAAAATATTATTATTGTATTATATGTAGTGATAGGAAGTGTCTGCGTCAAGCAGTGTATATGTAAGTGGTGTACAGTATAAAGCACTGAAACCATGCTAGATTACGTACCCACTACGCCTTATAGAAATGGATCTACAAACCCCTCATCGAGAGGTATGCGGACCGCCGAGCTGGATCGCCGCGCTGGTTACAAGTCCCCTTTTTTGGGGTTCAGCAAGGTGTGATTAAGCAAACTATGATATTGCTATAGTTCCCTCCTAGAGTTTCTCAGATATATTCTCGGATTTATCGTTCGTGAATATTGATTTGAATGGGCTTGCATGTATCTCACATTAACGTTAAGTCTATTCGTCACTTTCCCACTCGTATACTCGAATCTTATGCGGGTTTATATGGCTCATTGAACACAACTGCCGATGGTAGTTGTAATTCATAAAATGAATCGCCGTCTTATACCTACTGATTATGAATGCTTTCATATACTCTCCTCGTAGCTGAATCATATATGTATATATATATATATATGTGTGTGTGTGTGTGTGTGTGTGT
>NW_014038390.1:0-8319 GCF_001186125.1 Sphaeroforma arctica JP610 | reverse complement strand
TATATATTCTATATAGATGACAAGCTCAAGCTATCATTATAGATATATACGATGATTCGTTTTGTGAAAAGCATCCCTTCGAGCTGATTTTTCTATAACAGCATAATTCTGTTCACCGGCTGAGCTGTAACCTAACAACGTCGATTGAAATTCCAGTATGTTGCCATGTCCATGGAAAGTACCCTATACAGAGTCCCTTTAATATATGTTGTAGTGCCTGTGAGAGATAAGTAAGACTAGATATAGTCTTGTCGCTGCACACTGCATTTGTGCCGCAAACTGTAAGATCCGGTCCTAGTAGATGCCACAGCCCATACAGCCCATACATCGTATTGTAGATTGTGAATTTAGCCCAGGAGAGCTTTATAAATGGTCTCTACATAGTTACACAGTCTGTATTTTATTAAAAATACAATATGTACCAAACTACAAACACACAAGAGGACGCGCAAGAGAGTGAAAACTGTAATCCAGAATGCCCTCCTACTCTCTCTCTCTTTAGCCCGAAAGAGATAGAGAAATGGAAACTATTCTAAAAACTAAAAAAGGCGCCATTTCACATGTACGTGGCTATTGGCTTAGCTGCAGAGTCAAAAGTCAAGAGGGTATACGATTGGTTGTTACACAGTTTTGGCGCTTTCCTAATTCCCACAGATAGGCATAGATTCCATCCGTATAACGCTTTTGAGTCTGTGGTTGGTGGTCGTTGCAATAGTTCAGGCGCTCTGCCTTTTCAACAGATAGGCGTAGAACGTATACGTATAACGTTAATTTTTTTTAAAGTTTGTGGTATTGTTTGGGTGTATGCGCATGTATAATATGTATTTTGTTTTATAAATATTTTTCTAAAAGAAACAGTATTTAAATATCAACAGATACATAGAAGGCTATTTAGAGGCGTAAAACGTTTTTATCCGTAAAAGTTTTAAAGTTTCTGAAGGTTAGTTGACTAATTGTTGTTGCATTGTTTTGGTGCGTTTCAGCAGATAGGCTTGGAACGTATCCGTAAAACGTATACGTCCTTTTCGAGACGCGGTGGAGGGCAAACTTTGTTCGACGATAATCTATCGACACCGATAGTTTTGCACGTAGTTATATAGTAGCACGCACGTACGTGTAGCTTGAGCACATACTAACTACCTAACACAATGCTATGTCAAATGGAACCTACCTCTATATCAGAGGTGTGCGTGAGCTCAGAGGAGACCACGTCACAGACCATCACCCCTACACACTATGAGTCCAACAACACCGCACGTAATGTCGTAGGGGTTCGCGGCCGAAAGAAGCTGAGCGCACAGCTGACGAGTACATCTACGGATGACGAGATGGAGATGGAGATGGAGGTAGAGGTGGAGCCAGACACGCGCAAATTCACCAATGGACAGGTAACACCATATGCAATGGAGGATACTTACGTGGACTCGGATATACACTCCCCATATGCACCTACAGGGTCACACGAGCGTACACACACGCCTAACCTCTCACACGAAAGTACACCGGAAAGTACACCTGAAGGTGCAAGCTTTGCACACAATGACGTGAAGCCTGAGGCCCAACACGCACGAGAGAAGCTTGACTTGGGATTTATGTGGGCACAGGACAGAGACCGCTTCCTCGCCGATCGGGCCCGACAACAGAGGGATATGTATATGTGCCACACACGAGAGATGCACGACTTACAGATACGCCAACATGCTGAGGTGGCACACTGGACTGACTACTTCGCGTACACTAAACGTACTCAGTGGCATATGAGCGGACATGAGAGAGATGATACGGAGACTAACGTCACCAACGAGGGACACGAACAAGGTGGAAATGAAGCTGACGTGACGGATATCGTGCAAGCACAGTACATGCGCGACATGCGTATGCGACACGAAAGTGAGATGCATCGTGTGGTTGCGCACCACACGAGAGAGGTTCAGCAGTGGCGCGCATACTTTGACGGCGTTCTGTGCACTATGGAGGACGACACTGAAGTCGCTTGTGAACGGATCGTCCAGGCTACAGCGTCAGGTGAGGGTTATGCGTGTATGCTACTAGAGACCATCCATCAGCGGCCATTGTATCGAGTTTTTATTTAGGTACATTGCACTGAAGTTGATTTGGTTATGTATGAGGATGTTGTTTGTATTCAACCCCGCTAGTAGATTGTACAGGTTTGTCAAAAGTGAGAGGTGACTCTGTGATGCACGTATTAGTTCGTTTACGCAGTTGTCTTGCTTGTTCGATCGTTCTACACACTAATTTTATAAGAGATACATTAGTCAACCTCAGTGGCTTAGCTTCATGTGTACCACGTCCCTATGAGCACGGTTTTCACTGTTTACAATAGGGGAAGAGTATATGCGCGAAGCACGGGTTGTACGCATTCTCTAAATACCTCATCTATCTCTCGTGTACAGGCACAAATACGGGCGACTACATCGTCAAGTGTGGGGACTGTCGAACCACACTCACACAAGACGACTACTTCTGGTGCCAGGGCTGTAAGATGGCCACGTGTGCGTCGTGCAAGGGTGCGTCGTGTCATGTGTGCGAAGAAGAACTGTGTGATGGATGCCTGGGCTCCTGGGAGCAGGGGTGTGGGTCGTGTGCTATCAATGATGTTGTACGGTGTTGTGAGCTGAAGACTATGTACTGTGGTCAGCAGGAGTGCACGGCACACGCCGCGCAGCACGCAGACCACTGCGACTGTGAAACAGCGGGGCAGGACCGCGAAAGGTACACGTCGTAAATTCAAGACAAGTAATTTACGACACGTGTCGGAAAGTCAGCGTGTACTTGCGTGTACTTGCGTGTACTGTACCCGTGCACTGGCCAGGGTGGTGGATCTGTCGGCTATCTCGCCGATGACTGCCGGGGCTGTCAGACTGTCCTTGCCGTATTTTCGGACCGGTCGTATAATGGACAAGTCCTATAAGCTGGGAGTCAAAGATAGCTCGCTTGATATTCATCGAGTCGGTGTAGTATACGCATAGGATCACGCGTGCAAGGTCCGCGCTTTAGAAACCGCTTGCAGTTTCGGGAATGGACTTTAGACAGACTCCCAGCGAAGTGTGTCGCTTGAATTTCAAGGGATGTTCAACATACACTTATGCGTGGGCCATTTGGAACTGAAACGAGCTAGGATGTGGCATCAATGGCCGCAGGATGCAGTCAGTATACAATACATACATGCACGCATAACACCCGACTATACTCGCCAATCGATGCCATCCTTGAACCATATATAACAAGAATGTAGACTGGTATGGCTGCGTACAGACTCGCGCGCTGCCATGCGTCACATATAAGGACTTGCCAGAATGCTGAACCACGCCGGGATACTAGAAAAACATGCCCGTTACAAGGGTACGTGTGGGAAATCGCGACAAATGAAATCAGAAGGCGATTTAAACATATACCGCCTTACTGGTATATTGAAGAAAAAAATGTACATGGACTGCTGTACAGTTGATTGTAACTAGATGAACCAATGATTGTAGATAATATTAAATGGCAAATACCGAAGGGTTGATTGTGCATTCCCACTTTTGTGGACTAAGTCCATATTATTTTTAGTCAAAGTTGTCCTGTGGATGCGCATGTGATACAAGTTGTTGTGTCAGCATGAGGCACCCTTTGTAAATCGTGGCTTGTAGTATGAGAGTTATCGTGAAAATCGCAGAGTTTGTACGAGGCCAGCTGCGCATTGACAGAAGTAGTCCATGTTTTATACATACATATATACATACATACATACATACATACATACATAATATACATACATACATACATACATACATACATACAATACAAACACACATACATACAATACAAACACACATACATATACTGATAAATAAATGAATAAATACATACATACATACACACAAACATACAATACAAACAGGCTTACATATTTATATATAAATACGTACATACACACATACATACATACATACATATATTTATTAATAAATGATTAAATATATACAGACATGCATACATTTATATATACATAAATGCAATACATATGCATAGAAGCATACTGCTAATCCTAGCTTAATAAATCGAAAATATATGTGTATATGCACATTTTATTCAGCTGTCTTGGATAGATTAAAGTTCTTCGTTGTCCGTACTCTCATAATAACTGACTACTATAGCAGCATGCTTAGTTATAGCAGGACCTTTTTACCTGACATATTCTCATAACAGCTGATTACTATAGCAGCCCGTCTGCCTTGTTGTCTTTCGCTTAAACCTGCTTTTCAATCGCCACTATTTCATGCCCATACGATGACACACCAAGCATTTTGGGCAAATAGAAAAATATACCCTGTCATTTAGTGGGTGTACTTCACCAGAGCCCGCGCACCGAATACACTTCAGTCCGTCGTACTGCAGCTTCACTAGTTTCTTCCCCTTTGAGTAGTACGCTGGGTTTATATGTTGGTGACATTTCAACCCCTGCCTCATGACTATTTGAGCTACCAGTGCAGATCCCACTAGTACTACACTATCCCCACACACATAGATACAGTATTCGTCTTCAGTGGTTTCCAGGGATGTATCTTTCTCAGCTGAGGTTCAGGCAATCTCAGACTATATTATACGAGGCATTCGACAGTCTGTGCATTCTACTATCTCCCGCACATTAGGTTGTTTGTCTTTAAACTCACAAATTTGAGTACGAGAGACTCTCGTACCGTAGTGGGTTTCTCCTTTCCAATAGCAGTCTTAACCTTGAGCGAAGGTCTGTCCCATTCATTTGGACGACAAGTTCGGTCTACTTCAAGGGTTTCTTAAGTGTCTTGCAGTGCCCCCCTGTTTTGTCTCGACTAGGGGCGTGTATATGAACAGGCGTGTGTGGTGTTCATCTCGGTTGTATTCATTTTCTTGTATTATAAGTATATTCTCTTGTATGAATTGGAGATGCCTTGCTCATTGCCTACCTTCTTGTTGCCTGAGAGACGAATAAGCTATCATACGCAGTATTTATATATTGATCGTTACCACCTAATACAAACGCAACACCCTCCTAACCTCTTTCTCCTCGGTCATTCAATAAACAAGAAGCATACTCCATGAGAATGAACACCACCTCCATCATATAATAGAAGCACACTCCATGAGAATGAATGCCACCTCCACTTCATACGCTAACTTGAAGAGACAAACGTGCCATTGTCGCCTGGTGATCAGTCAAAAGCTAGAGCCTCACAGGCACTCAACTATTTTGTCCTTTGGATGGTTTGCAGCCATGTCTCATACCTGAGACTTAATCGTACTGTACTCGGATCCCCTCAACTGTTCCTTACTTTGGATAGTCGGCGTGATTATGTGTGTGCTGGTGTGCAGTTTACAGCCATGACCTCGTGCCTGACACTTTATATCACTGTACTAAGATCCCCTCAATTGTTCCTTACTTTGGATAGTCGGCGCGATTATGTGTGTGCTGGTGTGCAGTTTACAGCCATGTCCTCGTGCCTGACACTTTATATCACTGTACTAAGATCCCCTCAACTGTTCCCTACTTTGGATAGTCGGCGTGATTATGTGTGTGCTGGTGTGCAGTTTACAGCGATGTCCTCGTGCCTGACACTTTATAACACTGTACTCAGATCCCCTCAACTATTCCTTACTTTGGATAGTCGGCGTGATTATGTGTGTGCTGGTGTGCAGTTTGCAGCTATGTCTCATGCCTGACACTTTATATCACTGTACTGCGTTCGGGGCCATCGTGATCAGTAGATCCATATTTCTTTGCGATATCAGTATCAGTATATAACCATGCAGCTTGCAGTGCGTACAATGTGTGACTGTATACTGCCTGCACTACAGACTGGAAACACGTACTATTCTCAGCTGAGTTGGTCATGAACTACTATTCTCAGTTTAGTTGGTCATGAACTACTATGCTCAGCTGAGTTGGTCATGAATCCCCAAAAATACACCTCATCCGACCTGCGTTGGATGTGTGTACTCGCGCACTGTGTGAGTACAGTAGCTTACAGTCTTTGTCTCCATGGAGCCAAAAAAAGTCTACCTACAGCGTGCTTGGTTCGTTCCCTTCTATGTTCTGTGCGACGGTCTCTTGAGCTCACTCCCCATACTGTACTCTCAAGTACGTACGAACAACATGCAGGCTCATATATTGACATGCGTTTACATCGGTTACTAGTATCAACTGTCTTAGCGGAGCTTTAGCTGCTCAATCAGAGGTACAAGTTCCCACAAATTGCGTTCCCCACCCACCCGTTTGATGGCACAGCTGTTATATACCCCACCGGAACACTCACGAAGGTACCCCCTATATGGCCATTCGCACCAGGGGCTGAACGACTGTACAGGCACACCAATCGAGCGCAGTCCGCAAGCCCTTACTACTCCTGTCGAGCTTAATCCTGTTAAACGAATTAGAAAGCAGAATCCGACAATCGCAGCAATGTGTTCATAGGACCAACGATGGATATATATTAGTCGCATTCCTATAGCACTGTGCACGTCCATCCACCACTGATCCTGCCACGTGCCAATCTTTGCGTTGCACGCTCCTGCGTGGTGCACTCACTCGTATATGTACGATAGTCCCAGTGTGCGATAAGCCTTGGGACGATGCAGCGATTGCAGCCGTGTAGGCGACCAACGCCCCAGCGGTTGTGCATGTTGCTGGTGTACTGAAGTACACTTTGTGTATGAGGCGCTTCTACCGGATTGTAACTACGTGCCTGTGTATGACTCAGCTATTACGATAGGGATCAACACTCGCAGGTGCTCTCCATAGGAGGTGTCTATACCAGATCGTATCTACATGTCTATCTATGACTCAACTATTACGATAGGTGTGCGGATCAACACACTCGCAGGTGCTCTACATAGGAGGTGCTTATACCAGATCGTATCTACGTGTCTATCTATGACTCAACTATTACGATAGGTGTGCTGATCAACACACTCACAGGTGCTCGGCAACTCGGTCGAACGCAGGTGTAGCTGGTCTCTCACCTTGCAAGCACAAAGCTTCAATGGTTCATGCGTACGCCTGCAATCTCCCCCCTCCCCCGTCCCGCCAACCAGGCCCATCTATCCCCTGCCGACGCGTTTATATTCAACTACGTATGTGCTATCACTTGACCATTGGTATCCCAAAACGTCAACCACACCCCGTGCGCAAAGCAATCAATCAGCCCTCGTGTGCGTTAACGGACAAAACGGGCCCTCGTGTACTCTAACGTACCAACTGTGACCCTACACTACGCGCATCTCCGATACTCTCACCCAACCCCATATACTCAACGTCCAGCATCCCGGATGTCGGGACGTGTACAGGCGACGATTCATATGGTCTTGTACGCTCGCTTGTAATACTCTCCCAAAGAGCTGGTACTTTAGTGTGTGTATGTGCGCTTGTGTGTACACCCACTGGGTGTGTGCTCTCATATACCACTCAGCTTACCACTCCACATTTGCATAGAGTGTGTATACAATAAAGCATCGCAAACCGTTTTAGAGCCACTTGCAAACAGTAGTATAGTCTTCCGAGTAGACAGACAGGATGAGCTACTCGTGCCAAGGTAGTCTCCTGCCAAAAATAGTGCCATAGGATGGTACCCTACCATATCGCCTGACTCCTCGTAGAGTACATCGACACGCGAGCGATTTGAGACATTTCTAGGCCCAAATCTGTAGCATCCAGGTGTAGTCCTAAGTCTTTGACCAGACAACCCATCTGCCCTCGCACGGGGTCGCAAGGTGCATATCTGCACCCGCTACATGAGACCTCCTTTGACCCACTCGGTGATTCTACCAGTGCTACACGCGCATGTCTTGGTATACCTCGGGTGAACCAGAACACTTGCAAGCCCTTCGCGCCCAGGACTCGTTGTGGGCTGTTGTTTAGTCTATTCAGGCGTGACTAGTGCTCTGCGTACCGAGTGTCTGACAGAACCCCCGTGTGGTTTCTATAGTGTTTTCCGGTTGGTGTACTGACCAAATATCCAACTCATTTCTCCGATGTCCAGGGTTTCGCTGAAATGGAATGGATCGTAGAACGGAATGGAAATGGACAGAAGTCAATCGGAGGATGAGAGGAGTTTTGTGTGTTTATGTATGTCTGTATTTAATTACTACACTCCAGGTACGCATAGATATGTCCCAGCATGTATGCAAAAGGAGCAAAAAGAATGTTTATGCAAAAATATGTTTTTCTGAGTATCAATGGATCGGTATTTAACAAATGAGATTGGCCTACGTGTAAATGCAGTAAATCAACACGTCTGTATATTGAGCTCTTCTAGTGAATGTCCAGGGATAAAGTCGGAT
>NW_014038391.1:5437-8324 GCF_001186125.1 Sphaeroforma arctica JP610 | reverse complement strand
CTAAGTACCTCCAATATATCGACACCCAACTCTCTACATACCTACACACTCAAACAAACACCCCAAGGATACACACACACAACCTACACACTGCTCACACACACACAACCTACACTCTGCTCTCACACACACTGCTCACACACACACAGCCTACACACTGCTCACACACACACAACCTACACACTGCTCACACACACACAACCTACACACTCAAACACATACCAATGCTCCTGAATGCTCATCTGAGTATCGTTCTTCTTGGCGTACGTGAGGATGCCTGCGGCGGCTTCGGGTTGTTTGAGCTGGTTGAGGATGGCGATTAATTTCTCAATCACTTCTGGGTTTTTGGAGTCCTGATGGAATTGCATCTCTGTAAATAGACGCGGGAAACAGCACGTGGACCGAGCGGAGGTTAGGATTTAAGGTTTTAAGGTCTAGGGTTCAGGGTTCAGGCAGGGGTGAGGGTTTTGGGGGATAGAGTTTAGGGTTTAGGGTTTAGGGGTTTGTTTTAATATTGGTTTTAGTATCTCAATAGAATACGATACGATGGGACACCTCTGCAGTGCAGTACCTTTGCATAGGTGTGACAGTTGGCGACATCTACGAATTCAATAGCAAACATACACACACATACACATGTCTCCGTAGAATATGTTACTATGACAAACATACACACACATAAACATGTCTCCATAGAAAATGTTACTATGACAAACATACACACAAATACACATGTCTCCATAGATTATGTTACTATGACAAACATACACACACATACACATGTCTCCATAGAATATGTTACTATGACAAACATACACACACATACACATGTCTCCATAGAATATGTTACTATGACAAACATACACACAAATACACATGTCTCCATAGAATATGTTCTATGACAAACATACACACACACACATGTCTCAACACACTATGCTACTATGGCACACCTCTGTAGTGCAGAGCCCTTGCATAGGCGTGACAGTTGGCGACATCTTCGAATTCAATAGCAAACATACACACACATACACATGTCTCCATAGAATATGTTACTATGACAAACATACACACACATACACATATCTCAACAGAATATGTTACTATGGCAAATCTATACACACAAACACATGTCTCAATACACTATGTTACTATGGCACACCTCTGTAGTGCAGTGCCTTTGCATAGGCGTGGCAGTTGGCTGCGTATTATATCTCAATACACTATGTTACTATGACAAAAAAACACACACACACATATATATCTCAATACACTATGTTGCTATGACAAACATACACACACAAACACATGTCTCAATAGAATATGTTACTATGACAAACATACACAAACATACACATGTCTCGATAGAACATATTATAATGACAAACATACACACACATACACATGTCTCAATAGAATATGTTACTATGACAAACATACACAAACATACACATATCTCAATACAATATGGTACTATGACAAACATACACACACATATATATATCTCAATACAATATGTGACTATGACAAACATACACACACACATATATATCTCAATACACTATGATACTATGACAAACATACACACACACACATATATCTCAATACACTATGTTACTATGACAAACATACACACACACACACATATCTTAATACACTATGTGACTATGACCCACCTCTGTAGTGCAGTGCCTTTGCATAGGCGTGGCAGTTGGCTGCGTATTCGGCTAGTGTTGTGTGGTCGGCTGCGAGACGCTTGTCGTCGTGCTCCATGCACTCCGCCAGATTCAGCAGAGTCTGTGTGATATCTGATGGGACGGTCTTGGCCTGATGAAGGTAAATAGAGGCGAGACGATGGGGTGTCAAAGGGGGTCTTTTCTGGGTTAAATTGTGCTCCATGGTGATTTTCAGGCCTATTTGTGCATTAGTGCCGATACACTCAGTGATAATTAGTAAAGTTAGATGAAAGTCAGA
Source organism: Sphaeroforma arctica JP610 (assembly GCF_001186125.1). Taxonomy (NCBI): domain Eukaryota; class Ichthyosporea; order Ichthyophonida; genus Sphaeroforma; species Sphaeroforma arctica. The sequence continues at coordinate 6,350 of NW_014038391.1, read as the reverse complement.
GATAGCTGATGTAACGGGACTTTCCGTTAATATTGAAAGGGTGATACAGAGATTTGTACGGGTGTTTCTCAGGGCTATTTGTGCATATTAGTGCCGATACACTCAGTGAGAATCCAGCAAAGTCTGATGAAAGTGGGAGGTAACTGATGTAACGAGACTTTCCGTAAACATTTACGTGTCGTTAGGATCTTTTGGTTCTAGGGTTTAGGGTTTCCGTATCAACATAAAAATCGTATAAAACCCCTACTTCCAAAAACGAGTCAAGAGCGTATGTTGCAGAAGCAGAATGCCACTAGTGAGGATAATATGAAGATCTCTATGCACTTAAGCTCCATTGTCGAGTCGGGTTTGGCCTGATGAAATGGAGTAGAGGGGTGTGTAATAGAACGCGATGGTACATATACGGCACTATTTGTGTCTACTGACCGTGTACTGGGTCTTTACAGCATATACACACATACGCAGAGTCCGATCTCACTCTTACGATACCACTCAGGTTTAAACAGTACACCCACATATCCCCCCCCCCACACTTCTTAAAGACCCCTAACCTACCTCAAACGCGCGATATAAGTTCTCCACCAACTCTTCCTGCGACTTCTCGTAAAGTTCAGACCAGCAGCTGACGAACGCGGCGTTAAAGAGTTCGCGCGCAAGTGGATTGTACGCTTGGGCCAAACTCGAACTGGAGAGAAGGTGGGCGATGCATAGCACTATGAATGAGAAATAGACGGGATACAAGTGCATGGGTGGTATATGGGCGAGCATCGATGTGTGTGTGTACGTGTTTGTGCGTATGTAGACGCGTAGATGTAGAAGAGGGCCATGAAAATGAGATGGGAAGTTTGTGTTGATATATCCAGATGTGTGTATAGACATATATATACGTATACATATATATATACGTGAATGT
>NW_014038391.1:0-2774 GCF_001186125.1 Sphaeroforma arctica JP610 | reverse complement strand
ATACTATATATATATATATATATATATATATATATATATATATATATATATATATATATATATATATATATATATATATATATATATATATATATATGTAAATATATAATATACAAATACAAATACAAGTACAGTATACATACCTTTGATACCATAGGTATAAAGATAGCGTAGTCAGCGCCCAGCTGGTACGCCAATGTGCAGAGTGTGCGCATGACATGGTTGATCAAGCCCTTCTCCTCATCAGAGCCTTTCACCGCACAGTCCTCCAGCACTCGCACCAGCGGATGGATCACTCCCGACGCATAGTCTGAAAAGTTCAGCTGTAGATACGTGCACGTGTGTGCGTAATTGTTAAGTGAGTGTGTACAGGCATGTGTGTACTACATACATACACTGTACTGAGATCCGAAACACACCTGGAGAACAAGCTTGCCGATGGTCTGGAACGCTCAAAATCCTAAACCCTAATCGACGGTGTCTGTAGCCGCTCTACGAAACTACATTGAAGCTTAGATACATAATTACAGCGAACCAGGGACACACGAGTGCATGTGCACACACACAAAGCGATACGAATGCCCTATACACACACAGTGCATGTCTCAACACCTGAAACACACCTGTCAGCAGAGCTTATGCCCTATATACACACAGCACATGTCATAACACCTGAAACACACCTGTCGGCAGAGCTTATGCCCTATATACACAGTATATGTCATAACACCTGAAACACACCTGTTAGCAGAGCTTATGCCCTTTATACACATAGCACATGTCATAACACCTGAAACACACCTGTCAGCAGAGCTTTTACCCTATATACACACAGCACATGTCATAACACCTGAAACACACCTGTCAGCAGAGCTTTTGCCCTATATACACACAGTACATGTCATAACACCTGAAACACACCTGTCAGCAGAGCTTATGCCCTATGTACACACAGCACATGCCACAACACCTGAAACACACCTGTCAGCAGAGCTTATGCCCTATATACACACAGCATATGTCATAACACCTGAAACACACCTGTCGACAGAGCTTGCCAATGGTCTGGATCGCCCGAACTTTGACGGTGAGTGTGGGCACCTCAGGCGACTCAATGAGTTTCATGATAGGCGGAATGATCAGGTGAAGGTAGTCCTCCAAGTTGGTACCAAACACCTCGATGGTGTTCAGCACCTGCAATTTTGATTGGTGGAATGTTAAAATAAAAATAGCAGCCAATGAGATTCATTACAAACTAAACCATCGGTAGCATAAATAAGTATCCCTGAAATTTGGTGCCAAAAACCTCGATGGTATGGACCACCTGCCAATGGAGACACAAACTCAAACACAGACACACATAAACTACTGCGCCCGGTGCCATATATGTAGTAGAAACATATACAGACATCCAAACTTACATACGGACATACATACATACATACATACATACATACATACATACATACATACATAGATACATACATAGATACATAGATACATAGATACATAGATACATAGATACATAGATACATAGATACATAGATACATAGATACATAGATACATAGATACATAGATACATAAATAAATACATACATACATACATACATACGTATATTCATACGTATTTACTTGAACATACATACTTGCTAATAAATCACCAAGTGTATATGAATTAGTGCTAAATAACACTAACACATACAAGCGTATAAACTTTGCTACATAAATACATCCAAATATACAAATACACCCATGCACATACGCAAACAAATACACATACGTATAAACATCAACTCGCACATAAACCTACAACAACCAAAACCATACACATACAGACACACATCTGCCAATCCGAACGCATCAGTACATCACACACCTTGAGTGTGTTGGCCCTCTTTTCACTCTCGTCGTTCTGAAACAACCGCAGGATCTGCGGAATCAGCTGAGACAGATACACCTTGAACTCACTCTTCAGGGCCACAGAGATGGCCTCCACCAACGGCAGGATGGTGATCTGACATCAATTGGGAACAGGCACGTATGGTTATATGTACGTGAGTTTGTTGAGTTTATGTATGATAATTCCTGATAAGAGAATTATAAAAATATGTATGAGATTGGGGCATAGGCATATATTTGTTATATGTACGTGAGTTTGTTGCGTTCATTTATGATCCTAAAACCCTAAAAACCCTAAACCACTAAGAAAATCATAACATACACGAGATTGACGCAGATACACCGCACTACTTCCTACTGCTCACCACAACGGGGAGGAACAGCTCGGACGTTGTCTGGTGTGGCCGTTGTGTATTTAAACCCTAAACCCTAAACCCAATCATACTCCGAACAAACAAATTGGCTTCATGTCCTCGAGCATGTGTTGGCCATCAGACACAAACACTAACAATATAAAATACCACACCAACGTACAGTACAACAACACATACGCACCAACGCTTATATATGCACATAACCATATCCACATAGTACACACACACACCTAACACACACAACACACACACACCTAAAATACACAACACACACACACCTAACACACACAACATACATACACACACACACCTAACACACAGTACACATACACACCTAACACACTAAACATAAAAATTTAACACACACAACATAAAACACCTAACACAAACAACACACACACACACCTAACACTCACACCTAACACACAGTACACATACACACCTAACACCCACAACATACCCACACATAACACACAAAACATACACACACACACACCTAA
>NW_014038392.1:6785-8336 GCF_001186125.1 Sphaeroforma arctica JP610 | reverse complement strand
TATGATTAAACATCCCCGTATACATACTTTCTCCGCAACAGGGTCTGTCAGTACATCTGCGCCGAGTGTCGCAACGGGTCCTAATGCTATCGCCATCGGTAGTAAACCCCCCCCACCAATACCCACATTGCCTATCGCGATAGCTGTAGCTCATGGTGAGTTAGTGGGTGTACTCTCCTATGTCTGTGTAGTGGTTTGTATATAATCTGTGTGTGCTCTCGAATGTGTGTGGTAATTGCATACGTATATATTCGTAGGCTTATCCATAGTAAACCTACCATGGAGCATCATATCGCCTATTGCGATAGCTGTTTCATAGTGAGTGAGTGAGTGAGATATACCTTCATTTGTCTGTGTGGTAATTTGTATGTATCCTGTATGTGCTCTCGAATGTGTGTGATAGTGGTATATGTGTGTGTTCGAAAGTATATACATAGTAAACATTATTACCATGGCCCAGCATCGAGAAATATGTCTATGCATTGGTTTGTATACATTTTGTGCTACTACACGTGCACTCTTGCAGATATGTGTCGTATGCCTAACAATAGCTATAAACAACGTATATAACATACACTCAACTAAACAACGTATATAACGTGCACTCAACTAAACAACCTATATAACGTACACTCAACTAAACAACCTATATAACGTATACTCAACGTTTATCACCATACACATGCCTACACCGGCAAGTCTACGAACGCTCGCGTGCACATGTACGTCCGCCTATCAAATTCTTGCTCATCATACGCCCACGCATCCGTATGTACACTCACAGGCGAACAACAGACAGACTCCCATGCAGCATCAGCCCCCGCCCGACTATCCATAGAAGCAGCACCAGAACTAGTAAGTGAGTGTGGGAAGTGTTGGGTTACCATGTTATAGTTATCCATCGTACATGTACAAGGCCTATGTCACTATGCACAGGAGGCAGAAGTGGTATGGTAGATCATAGGTTTTTAGATACACCGTTTCTAATTCTATACATATTTAAGGTATACTAGCCTATGCATGCAAAATCGTCCATACACATAGTCTATCGTTTTAAACACATAAAAACGCGCACTAGTATGGCAGTGTGGAGGTGCTTGCTTTCTACGATATATACTCAGCGCCTGCCGTGTAATGCACAACGTCAATCTCACACGTAGAAAGTACAACTCGTCATCTTCTTCACAGGCTGGAGGGCCGAAGAGATGCATACGCGACACACATATCAAATCGATATATGAATACGCATACATATTGCTAGCCAGTTCACAGAACAATGAGTGTACCTCCTAAACACAACGCTTTTATCATATATACCATACCTGCAATATATGCAATGAATACGTTTTGTTAACGTTCTCACAGACTGAATGGCAGAGGATGGAGCGCGACTGGGCAGAGGCGTGTTCCATTTGCTTTGATAAAGGCTGCGACTTTAGTCTGCCAGGTTGTCAGGTATAAACAAATCATCATGGGCACATCTCATCATAGTATATGGTTTGTTGAGTGACTTGTATGTGAGATTTAGCCATATACATATACATCAATATG
>NW_014038392.1:0-3196 GCF_001186125.1 Sphaeroforma arctica JP610 | reverse complement strand
TGGTTATATATACACTGGTGGGATATGAAGTGGGTTATGTATACACTGTAGGATATGAATGGGTTATATATACACTTTAGGATAGGAGTAGGTTATGTACACACTGTAGAATATGAATGGGTTATGTATACACTGTAGGGTACGAATGGGTTATATATGTTATGCATATATTGCAGGATATGAATATGTTATATATACACTGTAGGATATGAATGGGTTATGTAAACACTGTAGGGTATGAATAGGTTATGCATACACTGTAGGATATGAATAGGTTATATATACACTGTAGGACATGAATAGGTTATATATACAATGTATATGAGTAGGTTATGTATACACTGTACGATATGAATGGGTTATGTATACACTGTAGGGTACGAATGGGTTATGCATACACTGTAGGATATGAATGGGTTATATATACACTGTAGGATATGAATGGGTTATATATACACTGTAGGATATGAGTAGGTTATGTATACACTGTAGGATATGAATGGGTTATCTATGCACTGTAGGATATGAATGGATTATGCATATACTGTAGGATATGAACGGAATATATATACACTGTAGAATATGAATGGATTATATTACACTGTTGGATATGAATGGGTTATATACACACTGTAGGATATGATTGGGCTATATATACACTGTAGAATATGAATGGATTATATATATACGCTGTAGGATATGAGGAGGTTATATATACACTGTAGGATATGAATGGGCTATATATACACTGTAGGATATGAATGCGTTGTATATACACTGTAGGATATGAATGGGTTATATATACGCTGTAGGATATATAGAGGCACTGAGCGTGTTGTATGATATGGATTCATATGAACACAGCGAGTGGCGGTGAGATTTAAAATGGGTTTGCGACATGTGTGGGAGTAATTGTGTGCTGCTATATGTGTGCGTCCACGGTAACTAGCAAACATACAGAGTACCGTGCAGGTGCGACAGACACTAACACTAACACACACACACACAAGTACACAGGTCACTCATACTCAAACACACACATGCATGCATTGCTACACTACACGTGCATTTTAGGTTCTACACACACTGCAACGGTACACACAGAGCCAATCGAATGCTCTGACGGACTCTGCTGTGGAGTCTAGTGTACCTGTGGTGGCGCCTAAGGACCGAACTTCGCGGGACAGTCCTGTCTACAGCACAAGGTGCAGGTGTGTTGGCCGTGAGTACATATAGATGTAAACTTGGTTTAAGTTTTGGGCCCATAGGTGGAGTGTCGTTGGGGTCTGTGCGTGTGTGAGAGATACCTCTGTCGCATGGTTGTATTAGGGCAGTACATATGTAAACTACACATGTTCATGGACTATGTTTGGCCCATGTATCCCATCCGTGTATGTATGCATGGAGGTACTGTCTACTTATTGGGTTGGTTGTTTAAAGCCAGCACTTGAAGTGCACTTCTCACCACAGCACAAGTATATGAGTTGTTGGTATGGGTGTCTGTACGTTGCTATCCTTGGCGGGGTGTCGGTTGTGTGTATGGGAATATTCTCGCAGGACATCCTCCACCCATGTATATGCCAGTATAAATACAGGCAAACATACTGAATGCTTTACGTCAATGTGTATATACAAGCTATATCACACCACGAAGCAGGTGTATATATAAACATGAATACACACTGACATTGCATTCTATGCACACACTGACATATTTACCTACGTTCACAAACTGTAATAAAGGAAAATGTATAAGCATAGTTACATATGAACATGCACACACTGTCACATTTACCTACATTAACGTTCTATTAATATATTACCTACATCGACGTTCTATTGACATCTTACCTACATTGACGTTCGATTAATATCTTATTTACAGTGACTTTCTATTAATAACGTACCTACATTGAAGTTCTATTTATATCTTACCTACATTGACATTCTATCAATATCTTGCCTACATTGAAGTTTTATTAATATCTTACCTACATTGACGTTCTATCAATATCTTACCTACATTGAAGTTCTATTAATATCTTACCTACATTGACGTTCTATTAGTATACTACCTACATGGACGTTCTATTGATATCTTACCTACATTGAGGTTCTATTGATAGCTTACCTACATTGACATTTTATTAATAACTTACATACATTGACGTTCCATTAATATCTTACCTACATTGACGTTCTTTTAGTATCTTACCTACATTGACGTTCAATTGATATCTTACCTACATTGACGTTCTATTAATATCCCAGGGGTCTGCCGTTGGATATACACGAACGTCACAGCTGCGGTGGAAGTCCCGCCAAACGGGCGCGTGTCTCTGCAGTAGGTAGCGCAACTGGACGCAGAAAGGATTCGGGTGTAGCTGATTGTGACTCAGATGAGGGTGTGTGATTATATGCTGTATTCACTTATGATCAATTGATGAGGGTGTGTGATTATATGTTATATTCTCTTATGATCAGTTGATGAGGGTATGTGATTATATGTTATATCCACTTTTGATCAGTTGATGAGGGTATGTGATTATATGTTATATTCACTTATGATCAGTTGGTGAGTGTAAGTGCGTATATGTCGTATTCACTCATTATCAGTTGACTACCATTTCCGAGTGCTTCTCATTATGAAGCTGAGCCCGTGGCTGGTTACCGGTTTTTCTAAACTCCTCAAACCTTAAGTCCCTTGATATCTGCCAAGGATCATGTTAACGATCCGACCGTTCTGTTAGTAGAGTTCATACATAGAGAGTGATACGATGTACATACACATAGTAGGGTGGCCAGTGTTAGGGTTTTAGGTTTTAGTACTCCACACAGTAAGAATACAAACACACAGAGTGCAATTGCTATTTTTGGAATCTTGGGGCTTGAATTGGTCTTGGCATATTCCTAATTCTCTCTTATTTGGTTCGTTTTCTCTTCTTTCGGGGTTGTTGTTGCGTCGTCAGATGAGGAGAAGGCTGTCGATTCGGGAATGAGCGTCGACGCAGAGATTAAAAAGTGCAATGCAGAGATTAAAAAGTGCAATGCAGAGGCTAACCCGAAATCGACGAAAATTCGGGATTTGATGGGTAAGAAGCACCTGGTTTCGGTACGGATGTGTATGTGGTCAGTGTAATATGATGTACACAGCGTGTATCAATAACCACAAATGGGTGTGTGTATGTGATATGTA
>NW_014038393.1:0-8349 GCF_001186125.1 Sphaeroforma arctica JP610 | reverse complement strand
TCATCGCCGAGTTCAGTGCATACAAATGGATCGAGGTTCACAGTTTACAGCAAACGTAACGAGGCGTATGCTTGTGTATTTGGGATACTGCTCGAGGTACGCACCTACGGTCACGCCACAATACCATGGCAAGGTAGAGAGACTCCATGGTACACTGGTCCCTAGAATGCTTGCGCAACTGAAGTATGCACGTCTACTGACTACTATGTGGGCTGAATCACTGATTCAAACTATCAACATATACAATGCTATACCCGCTAACGAGAAGAGCTTATCCCCATACGAGAAGTTTACAGGATATGCCTTTCCGATAGATATGTTCAGAACATTCGGGTGTCACATCGCATACAAGAACCGTGATCCAGACGGCAAACTCGACGATAAAGCACTGGATGGCATTCTTCTTGCGCAACCCTTGGACACAACACCGGACTCGTATCGTTTTACTCACCTCTGATCAAGCGTATAATACAAAGCCGAGACGTTTATATATTTGAAGATGAATTCTTTGTCTGGGAATACAACAAATGTACAACCGCTATCGCACCACCAGACACTACGAACAGCAGTACAGTCCCCCAAATCGAGAATGGCGATTTCCAAACAGACGCAAGGACAACATCGACAACGGAAGATATGCTTAGCCAACAAGCCCAGCCAACTGTGACGCATAAGTCGAGCAACTCAGAACAACTACAAATAACTTCATCGCCAACACAACAACCTGCGTTGAGTCGGAGGCTTCTGCAGCAACTACCAAGACACAACATGATCTCGAAGCAACCATAGCTAGAAGAACGGCATAAGGTCGCCAAGTCTCTCGAGAACTGCGGGACCTTGCGATAGATGATAATAATGTCGACTGGTATCACGATAGCCGCCGTAAGAGACGAACTTCTAGCACTACGCACACTGTCAATTCAGCAACTGCAGCAATGGAACCGAAAACATACAAAGGTATATATGAGATGCCAAACGCACCCGATTGCGAGGAATCAGCACGTTCGGAGATGGAAAAGGCATTCACTCTGGTTGACAACAAACCGCGAGAGAAATCATTATTTCCCCCTCGATGGGTCTTCAAGGCAAAAACAGATGAATCAGGACAAGTCACACGACTCAAATCACGTCTGAACGTAGCAGCATTCAATGCAAAACAGGGAGTCGATTACGATGAAAGCTATGCCCCAGTAGTAGCCAAGGAAACACTCAGGATCTGTCTAGCTCTAACGGCACACTTTGACATGGACATTCGACAATACGATACACCCTCGGCCTACCTCACTCAAGAACTGGATACCCCTAGCTACATGCGAGTGCCGCAAGGATACGATCTCATCGAGCATTTATTGAACCCGTCTCAGAGAAAATTATACGAAAGACACAAGCAAGGAGACACAAAGGCTGTATGTCGAGTTGACCGTCGCGCATACGGTCTACCACCTAGCGGACACTACTGGTTTAAAGCTATCCATCGGTTTGCTATACACCACAGTTATAAACAAGCACAGTCGGATGGAGCACTGTTTATCGAACAAACACACAATGGACCGTGTTTCAGTATTATACACGTAGATGACAAAATTGCAGCATGCCAGAGTAAGACTGACGGACAGGAACTAGCTGACGCAATGAAAGGCGAATGGAACACTGTTGATATGGGCCTACCGTTGTGGTTTCTCAAGTGCCAAGTGGAAATGCACCCTGGAAGAGTACGTCTCCATCAACGACAATACCTACGAGAAATATTGCAGGAATGGGGGTTGATAGACTGTAAACCAGCATGGGTGCCAATTCTAGAATCGGACTATGAAGTAACAGACAAACACGCATATCTCCCGAAAAGGCCGCAAGTTCAGATGTCCCAACAATCACACAATACAACAAGCTAGTGGGTCAGCTACGATACCTTGTAGATCAAACACGAGTGCATGTATGCTTTTTGCACCTCTGTACCACCACTTCAGAGGTGCCAAGTGCTGTTTGAAGTATCTCGCTGGTGCTCAAGACTTCGGACTCGAATACACGAACAAAGAACCATGTATTCCCTATCTGAGTACAGACCGTCGCTTTGCTAGCGATGACACAACAAGACGATCCACCACCGGGCGAGTGGGCATTATAGCAGGTGCACCATTCATGTGGGGAACAAACTTGCAACGACTTGTAACAACGTCTACAGCAGAGGCAGAATACGTAGCACAATCTGATATAGCCAAAGACGCAGTATGGGCTAGGAATCTCTTCACAGAATTCGGCATTCCGCTCGTAGAATCGGCCACCATAGAACAGGACAACAAGTCAGCAATACTGATGGGAAATGGTATCACGAAATCCCGCCGTACAAAACATGTCGATCTACGATATCATTACATCAGGGAACTCACATCGAACAACACCATCAAGCTAAAATACATACCATCAGAACAGCTACTCAGTGATTTCTTCACAAAGCCATTCAGCCGAGAGAAGTTTACCGACATACGCGACAGACTAATGACTCGGATGTCAGTATCAACATAGTTCAATTTATAATAAAGGTAAGTATTTTAAAATAAGCAGGTGTCAAATGCTTTGTGCTACTATCTCTGACTGAAAAATATACAGATATATCGTACCTTGTAAAAGGAGTGTGTGCAAACTGTTTGTATTATATGTAAAAATGAAATCATAAACAATGTACACGCAATATATAACTATGTGTTTGTTCACATAATTGTTCCTATCGATAGACACCCAAGTATTTACTTGTGTAATATATATATACCGACTGTGTTCTATGACATGAAATACTCTGCAGTTAAAGTTGAATCCCGCAGACAATTTGTATTCGTCGATACACATAATATTAGTAACTTACTGGTTCATTTTAATTTTTATGCGTGATGTCGTAAAAGTTGCACTACAGGGCCCACAACCTCACACTGTCTCCACAAAAAAAAATCTTTTTTAAAAGCAACCATACTAAGGATAGCAGCCAGACCGCAGCATAAGATCCGCGCATTCCAAGACCCAAGAGAAAATCTCAGCCTCGCGGTCCCCGAGTCTCAGCCTCTCAACCTCAGGCCACATCCCAAAGTCAAAACAATATGCCACAACGCAGAAAGGAGCTGTCCCCCAACATCCACGCCACAGTCCACACCGATTCAGTAAGCAAAATGCATTTTTGATGTCTGTGGTAAATACGCGCAATAACTATATCTCAACGTACTCCCCTCATCAGAGGTGAGTCGTTGGCTATTTATTGAACATTACCTGGTCAATTAGCGCATGCGCGTAATCGGATCAGAACCCTAAACTGGGTTTATGACCGATTTACAAATAGACCCTAATAACCCTAAATCGTATATCTGATCACAAAAACCCTAATAACCCTAAATCGTATATCTGACCACAACCCCCCCCCCAAGCTGAAGCACGGAACGTGTGCGAGCTTCAGGAATGAAGATATACTAACTATCTGGGACGCTAATTTTACCTCCACGAACAAGAGGGATCCGCTGGTATTATCCTCGAGAGCTAGAGCAGTGTGCTGGCGTTATTCTCGAGAGCTAGAGCAGTGTGCTGGCATTATCCTCGAGAGCTAGAGCAGTGTGCTGGCATTTTACCTCTGAGAGCTAGAGGGCCCGAGGTGTACGTCTCGAGTAACCCGTCGTTCTGAATACTTGAGACAACTGTTCAGTAGTGACACTATATATGCGTTCTGGCAAGTACAGTATAGAACTATACCTGTGTCGGAGAAAAACTGCCAATAGCAGAAACCGTGCAAACCAGTTAACCCGATGATTCCAATCAGAGCCCAAGGAATCGTCTAGTAGATATCGCTGTGTTATACTCAAGAGCTCGAGTGGCTGGTTTATACTCGGGAGCTAGAGTGGCTGGTTTATATTCGGGAGCCAGAGTGGCTGGTTCATACTCGGGAGCTAGAGTGGCTGGTTTATTCTCGGGAGCTAGAGTTGCTGATTTATACTTCCGAGCTGGAGTTCGATCTCCGAGAACAGAGTACACGGACTCTGATGCTGTTATCCTATATTAATCAGCAAGAGAATACCGTTTGTGTGCCCCTTCGCACTCAATTGTTGATTCTCAGGCTACGAGAGTTCATTCCCCATATACTGAGTGTGCCCGGTGATTGTGTCTAAAACAACTCCAATCACTTGCAGGTGTCTGCGTGAACTCAATTGATATCTTCCGGTCACGTGAGTTTACAAGAATTCTCGCTCGCATACTAAACAGACATGATGAACTCAATCGATGCCACTAGCAACGAGAGTTGACGGACAGCTATTAAGTCACTCGAATGTTGAGTAGTACACACACTTTGGTCAACTATCGCAGCAATTTGCCGCAGGGCACATGACTCACTATCGACTGACTTGTAGTTATCTCGACTGGTCGCATCAGATACATTGAATGAAGATGTAACATTATAGCGTTACAAGAGTCAACTCGCACACGGAAACATACCCCGGGTAATAATGCTACCTTACACCTATGTAACTCATCTGTAGTTCAACTGATATTCATCGGGCGACGAGAGTTCCCACCGCGTGTGTATATTTATGTCCATTGATTGCTTGCTAGTCAAATGCGCTCTCCCGCAGCTTGTCGCAGCAGCGGTCACAGGAACCGAAATACCTATAGCAACTTTACACCGTGGGAACTCAAACGACGACTACAGGTTGATCGTATCCGTAGACAACAAGGAGTCTACACCCGCCTCCTCGTGACATACTATGAATCCAAGCGACTTTTCCCCACCACAGTCTATAGATATGTGGCATTACAGCGCAGCATATCACTTCAAAATGTTGCATCGCACCTTAGTGTGGCATTGCACCGGAATACAGCACGACACCAATGTGTCGCTTTACAACCATTAATATGTACTGTGGATAACTCGGGGAGAATTGATACACTCTTGTATCACCTACGGATAAAGTATGCGGTTCGGCAACAAACAGCTTGAACGTGCAACCCCCTTACCGTAATAGGTACGGTGATCTTTCTGGGACCGGTGCTCATATCCTATTTTTGTACATGTGTATCTATCTTACTCATCCACATCATCACATGGGTGTACACACATCTGTTTGTTTATTTACCTAACCACACTCACACATGTACATGTATAAGTACGCATACAACTATAGTAAATATATATATATATATCATCTAAGTTATATTCTTGCACATCAACACGACTCGCCTCCTAACGAATCACATCGCCCCGCATGTCTAGACCTAACGTATGTATACATCCACCCACACCTATATATATAATGTGGGCGTACTTATCCACACATATCTATTTGAATATAACATACTCGACTAGATGTACGCTGGTATGTATACATATATACTCGAGCAGGTACACGTATATATTTATATGTACGTGTATATATGTATGGTGTAGATATCGATATATGTACGCATACACACACCTGCATATAAATAACCACATATTGTGGCGTTTCATTGGTGTTAATTCGCGAGATATGCCGTACGGTGCATTTATAGTGCGCATGGGCGTGTCAGCATCACGCCGCAGCACGTAAAAGCTATGCTATAAACGAGACCTAATAGTCCAATGCCTGTTTTCACGCATATAAATGTATTTCGAGTCAAGACAAGTCAACTGTAATACCAGGTTGTGCATATAAACCTTTGTACTCATATAATATGTATATCTAGCTTACGCCTCTATTAAACCCTAAAACCCTTTATACCTAAGGTGTTTATGCTAGTGTTCAGCCGCTTGAAAAATTTATATGGTCAGTATGAGAAACCTTATGCAGAACACTTTAGCACTTCGATGCTATTTTATTTCAACATCTCTGCAATTAAATCTCACGCTGATCACATGATGTCTTTCCACACAGGTTGTGACTCACATAGAACCGCAGCTATTTTTAGAATGTTGCGTTTGACAGACTTAATCCACTCTCAGGAATCGGTTGAGAAACTTAATCTGCTCTCGGAAGTCGGTTAAGTAATAACTTAACTCTTGGGAGTATTTAAGCAACTTGATTAGCTCTCGGAAGTGAGTTAACTCTGATGACTTAGCTCTCGGAAGTGAGCTGACTCTGATAACTTCCATAAATCAAAGAAGGTTTCTTGCTGTAAAATCTGGCTTGAGACCTGTAGTCTCTCATCTTCATCCTTTTACCACTCCAATACATTCAGATCTTTTCACTCAACGCCTCCAGGTGCCCTACCCTCGCCACACAGTCTATTGTTTCTCATCACTTTCACCACCTCTTGCCATTCCTATTGCATCCCCCGTGGACAACGAAGCAACAGACCCTCTCTGTCTCTGGTTCATTTCGTCACATGAATTCAACCACACCAACCAATCCCGTTCAGTGAATTCACATACACACCATCCAAAGATCGCACATCTCCCTCACCACGTAACTCACTTCCTTCCTTCTCGGATTTCTCAATATTGCCATTCCGTGAAAGAAACCTGTCTCAAGTTTCAGGGAGGGTGTCGAAACAAACTAGGTTTATCTCTTAAGACCAGCCCACGAGGAGACCATGCTTCCCAGTCTGAATTTCTTACGTATATTCTGGCACCCATAATAATAAACAAACAGTTCTTCTAAACCTAGGTTTATAGTGGTTAATATCTACACAGGGCAGCGTATGCTTGCCTTTCTGCGTTTTTTAAGAACAAAACAAAAGAAAAAAATGCAGTAGCCTTCTAAATTACAGTGCCAACCTTTTTGTGTGTGTCCACAGTCTGTTAAAACAACTGGACACTTTCGGAGCCAGAGGTAGACACCCTTAGATCAGGAGTCGGTCCTGAGTCAGAGTTAACCCCATAGGACACCTGTGGAGCTGTTGTAGCTTTATAATCAGTGCTCTTGTTCTTTTGGCTTTACTTCTGTGTTGCTAGTTGTAATTGTCAATGCACAAATCAGAAGAAGTATTACATCCCAAAATATAAAGCACCAGAGGGATACAACAAACTATCTATAGTCGTCTTCCATTACAGTCCTCTGTCAGGTTACTGTCCATTTGCCGATATAGTCACTAGAGGCTCGCATTCTGCTGCATTTCTTCTTCTTCTTGGTAATTGTTTAGAAGTATTCACCCATGACTTTATGCGATACTCCAATCTTTTGATGTAGAAGCTTGCACTCTCTACTCAGCTTCAGGATATCCTTTGGATAGTCTCAAGTGCTGTCAAAGGCTTCGGCGCTGCACGTAACGTAGTTGCTAGTTCTTCTTTGAGTTGCATTATAAATAATGGTGCGTTAGTCCAATCCTAAAAGCTAGTCAGACTTGTCCCACATCTAGGTCATAGTTCCCTCAACGAAAAGGTGTAGCCTTAGAGAGGTAAACACCTATAGCGGCGGACACATAGAAAGGGTGGACTGTAGTAAATAGGACAGGATTGATGATCAATGGGTTTGGCCTAGTATCTGCAGGGTGCGAATTGTTCGACCGAGACTCGATCGGTTATTTGGTCATTATATGAACCCTCGGTGGGTAACCGATGATAGGGATTGTCGTTGGTCGGAGGATGCCAAAACGTGGATAATCGGGTGGGCTGCTTTTTGTTTTTTGTCGCACTAAAGAAAGCTGATGTTGGTCACAATACTTTCTTTTATTTTTAAAACCGCGTAGGTATGATGGGTGTAAATATGTGTGAGGTGGGCATGTGATTATTTGTTATCTGATGGAAGCACTTGAAGCTTATGAGCTTTATTACGGAGGGACACCCGCGGATGTATAGTGCTTCCGTGGGGACGGGTATTGTTTCCCGAGACAAGGTGCCCCATCGCAAACTGGCACACGGACTCGTTGTGTGTGCTGATATTAAGTTGTTGGCAAATTGAAAAGAGGAAATTAAGCATATAATACTCCTGAGTGCAATCAACGACCCACGGTACGGGGACCTTTGTGCCGTGTGAGTGACAAGGAATTTATTATGTTGGGTAAGCGTTTAAAAGAATTATGCGTGCATTTGTCGCCAATGTTTAATCAGGGCTAATGTTGAAAATTCTCACCAATGAGTTGGATAAACAGAATATCGCTTTGTGTGCACTTATGGCAGCAAAATGCATGAATGCTTGCTCACCTAAACAAGTACCTACGTAAGTTCTGACTAGCACTTATAACAACCAATTGACCAGCATTAAAGAGAGGTATAATCACTAACCCCAAGCTTAACAGACTGCAGTATATGAAAACGCATTTGCACGCAACGCTTAACCCTCAGAGAGAAACAGAGCCTCGTTCAGTCCGTCACACCTAATCGAGCATACGAGTCCCGTTCGTCCGCGGCGCTACAATGCGCCACTTGTGAATTGCGATATAAGAGCACAATGTAGAAATACG
>NW_014038394.1:0-8360 GCF_001186125.1 Sphaeroforma arctica JP610 | reverse complement strand
ATATATATATATATATATATTATACTATATTATATATATTATATATTATAATATATATATATATATATATATATATACATATTTCTGATAAATATATATATATATATATATATATATGTATTTCTGATATATATGAATGTGCGAAGCAGGTCTATGTTACATAATGTAGTTAGCTTTAGCCTCCCTGCTTTATTAAATTTCTGCACTATTCAATATATTCGTTGATTTACTACTCTCCCTTATTTTCTCATATTTCCGCAAATTCTATTGCATTTATTGTTATCCAGAGGGAGTTATCGACGCTCGCAAAAGTGAGCCGTGCGATGTATGTATACTCGTCACATGATGCATTATGGCGACCGCTCGTGTTCGAGAAGTTTGGCGGTGACTTCAGGTAGGCTATTTGTGTTTCTCAAGAGCATTGTTTATTAAAACATCTCTGAGGCACAATCTGCACGTTTTGACTATCTTGATTATACTCGCAGCGCCGGGCCAAGGTGGTATTGTGACCATACAACAAATTTCGTTGCAGTTTGAGTCACTGCCCAATCGAACACGATGGTCTGTTTGGCGAGTTGTGTCAGATGTATCTCTATTGAACTCTCTTGTCCCATTGCTTTCTTCGAATCTGTAGATTTCGCAACTCTTGGAAGCAGTCATACTTAGACTTGTCCCGGGAAGCTGCTCTCCGCAAATGCCCCACCACAAAGTCTGTCACGACCGTAACCACAACTACTTCAGTCAAAGGTGCCACAACATCGGTGGAATCAAATGTAGAGACACTGCATCCTATAACAAATTTTACGACAATTACACCTATCGCTGTTAAGGGTGTATACAGTGACGAGCTGTTTCAGCCATGGTTCTGTGCAGCCATGGGTGTGGATGAGTCCTGGCTTACAGTGGAAAATATTCCAAGAGTCAACAATCTACCGTTAGAAGACTTTGTTGAGAAATTTGAGGCACCTAATTTGCCTGTCATCATAACTGACGTCGTGGGCGCATGGCCCGGCTATAAGAAGGTACTGAACACGATGTATGTTCCCACTTGTCTTGTGCATGTTGAGAACCACCCATGATTACATCTCACGCTCCGTTGTTGTACCTGCTTGAATCAGATTTTCATTCGATTTGTCTTCACCTTTAATATATTGTGCTTTCATGTGCGTAACAGGGGTGTGTGCACTACGCCTGCGCGGAGTGGTTTGAGTAGACTGTTTTGTGTTCAACTATCAAATGTTTAGTTGTCATCGACGATGTGAGAATCGCTTATATCTAGCAGTGATCCATTTCTCAAACCGATCAAGTGTACGGATTAGGTGCAAAATCGCATGGATTGAACTTGACCATTCTCGTCGTTATCCAGTGGTCCGAAGAGCACTTGTGCAAAGAATATGGTAACGTCAAGTTTAGGGCAGGACCAATCGACATCACAATGAGTAACTACTACCGTATAAAGGATACTGATGAAAATCCTATTTATTTGTTCGATAAATTTTTTGGTACGAACGCACCTGGGCTCGTAGACGACTACATTGTGCCTCCTTACTTCAGGTGAGATACTTCAAAACTGCAAGGTGTTCGAAATTCACAAATAGCAACCACGGAAGGTGATTGGATTTGTTTATAGTTTTGTGAATAGTGCCGGATTGCACTGACAATTAGCGGTATAGACATTTAGGAGATATTATACAACAAAATGTGCATGCAACCACCTGTCAGTTATCAGTGAAAAAACAAAGGCTGCGTTAACACTAAACATATTCTAATCTCTCACTATTATCGTACAGCGGAAATTAGAAGGAAAGTAAATTCCGCAAGGTGTCCAAATTCACAAATGTTAAATACGAATGGTGTGAGAACTGTTTGTAATTTTGTGTCCAGTGCCGGAGTGCTCACACCATTTTCGGCATAGACATTCGGGAGATGTTATACAACATAGTGTGTATGAGTGCACAGCAACCATCGGTCAATCGTAGTGAAAAACAAGTGCTGTGCTATCAACAATTTCACTACCCTAAACACTTTCGGATCTCATTATTATCGTACAGTGGAAGTCAGGATTTGTTTTCATTGTTTGGCGATGAATCGCGTCCAGACTATAAGTGGATCATAATCGGTCCAGCTGGCTCCGGCTCCACATTTCATATTGATCCGAATGGTACCTCAGCATGGAATGCCGTGGTGAAGGGCAGGAAAAAATGGATTATGTATCCACCGTCAGTACCTCCTCCGGGTATATTTCCCAGCGAGGACGGCTCAGAAGTGGCCGCTCCTGTATCCTTGAACGAATGGTTTAGTAAATTCTACGCGGAAAGCAAGAAGGAAGGTGTCAAGTATGTTGCATCAATTATGTGCGTGTATCTTGGATCGTTTCTTGGTCAGCTTAGAACATTTGATATTTTGTCAAGTTCTAATGATTTTTCGCTGATTCATTGGCTACATGTGCGATGGCGATGTGCTCTTGTTCTACTCGTGTATAACACTATCCATGCATAAGTAGCGACAGCAAGAATGTTTGGGTCAAAATTCATCCGCAAGGAAAAGTACTTCACACGGTACAAGCATATTTGATTTCTCACAACGTACGTCACCAATCTCGCATTAGGCCTTTTGAATGCATAGTCAATGAGGGCGAGATGATTTTCGTACCCAGTGGATGGTGGCACGCAGTGGTGAACATCGAAGACTCCATTGCAATCACGCAAAATTACGTGTCTAATGCGAATTTGATAAAGGTTATCGACTTCCTGAAAAACAAACCCAACCAAATATCCGGTTGCAAGCCCTCACTGCCAGCGGAGGAACTATATGCTCGATTTACACAGGAATACGATAAGGTTTGTAATACTATTTATCGATATGATAGTTCAAAACAATCAATACAGCTTTTACAGCTTTTACAGCTTTTGGTATGGCTTTGGTTGCTCAACTCGACGTATTATTATTGCAAGGTGCTCTAGCATGGTATGTAGTTCAATCTACTCACTTACAATGGCAAGAGCAAGTCATACGCCGCAAGAGTTAAGCCGCAGTGAATGCCTGCGGCCTCGTCCGCAGTTTGATTCAATTTAAAAGAAACCCCCACAATCATATATTCTCCATACATTATGCTAGGTATATCCGGGTAAACTTGAGCATTTGTGCGAAGAAAATAGGATTCGTCTCGTGGAACGCGCAAAAGGCTCATTCTGGAACCAGGTCAAGAATGCAGCACCTGTGGCAACTGAAAACGGCGTAGGCAATACATCAGGAGGTTTCTCTTTCGGATTTTGAATACAATGCGCGAGTAAGTCACTGGCTGATTGCAAATAGCATTGTTTTTCGGCGGTATTTCGACCGTTGGTGCTCGCCAAACTCTTCTGTCGGACCAAATTAGTTGATTACATTTGCATGGATGTCATGGCATGCAAGCCAAGACCACCTGAAGTGGCTGCAGTATACATCATATCATTCCTGTTATTTTCTTAGTATTATGAGACCTCTCTTTGTAAGAGATAAATAGAGGAGCCTTGTGGGACCGCATGACTAATGGTGGAGCTGTCATAATTGCATATCTGTCTGCTTCTCAGCGTCGTACATAGATAGAGTGGCGGCATTCTCTATGAAAGATGGTTAGTGTACTGCTCCACAGAGACCAGTGAGTTTTACCACCATATATGTTGCTGAAACACATTTTACATAAAACGCTGGCGCGATTGTAGTCGCCGTGTTTGCTTGTTGTTTTATCTATGCACATTTTTGTATTGTTTTGATGTGCTGACTAAACAAAGCTGGATTGATAGGGACGCCAAAATATGTCAAAGGCTGGCGTATACGTCTGTGCCGGTTTGTGTTTGTCTTAAAATCGAAGAAAATATTTAGTTTCATTCGTGATCCCAGAATAAAATATTTGTAACAATCAGTCCGAAGCCAATTGTGGAAGAAATTGGTCCTGATTAGTGGAGAATATCATAGCCCTATAGAAAGACAAGAATATCCATCAAATTTTCCATATGTTTTCGGGCGAGTTCGCCAAAGAAATCTTTCACAACCACATCAGCACAAATGAGATTACAATAGTAATAGTAATATACAGTGCACCTATTGCTGGATAATTGTAGAATGTTAAGTATTGGAACTATAATTGCTAACCGAGCTTATACGTACACCTGAGATCGTTTCTCTACTGGGTCACGCGAATCCCAGGTAACGTACACTTGTGGCGTACATTTATATTAGTACAGAATGCGATGGGCGCACTATGAGTACTGCAGGATTGTACTTTCACCACTGGGGTGCTGTAAGGCGTGAAATTTTTGCTATGTTTTGGAAATACTGGTTGTGAACATGTTCTCATCTGCTAGGAAGTAGTTGAGAACAACTCTATGAGCTAATTGGGGTTTGTCGCCTTCCATTTGAAGTGCACAAAACATTGCTTCTGGCCATCTGCAACTTCATCTTTGTACTTGGTAACTACACTAAACCGTAATCGATTGGAAACTCATCTTTTTCCGAGCCAACTATTCTATTGAGTATCGACTTGTAGATCAAAGCTTCTGATCTCGTAGTTGCAAAAAAAAATTCTCGGTAGTTTCAAACTTCATTGTTGGTGAAGCTGGTAGATCCGAATATTGCGCTCCTTCTCACTTGGTCACGGGCATGAATAAAATCTCTTCACGGTCACAAACATGAACTATGCCTGAACTTTTTTTTTACGCTGCTATTTGCATCAAAGATGAGAAATATTGTAGAGTTCTTTCTCCCACCAGGATCATACCTACCAGTTATTTGTATGTTTAAACTCTACGGACCAGTCAGATATTCTAGACATATAGTAATTTACCCAAATTGGAATAAATTATATTATCCCTAGTAAATACTCTTTGTACTCAGCCCGTTTATGGCGAAATTATAGGACGAAATTATAGGCAGCGCACCATACCCTACCCCAGACTGTTGCCGCATCTAAAAGTTAGTTGCCCAACGTTATTAGTTTTACACTAAGGATATCGAATTTCTCACTGATGACCTTTGAAAGGCCTCACTTTCTGACATCCCCACTACTTGTGATATGTTTATTGACTATCTGACATGCCATCAGGATCATATCTGTCAGTTATTTGTATGTTTGAACTCCACGGACCAGCCGGCTATGCTAGACAGTAATTTACCCAAATTGAATTATAATATATTATCCTTAGTAAACACTCTGTACTCAATCCGGCTATGGCGAAATTATTGGCAGCGCACCACACCCTACCCCAGACTGTTGCCGCATCTAAGAGTTAGCTACCCAACGTTATAAGATATACACTAAGGCTATCGAATTCTCACAGGGTCTCACTTTCTGACATCCCCACAACTTGTGATATTGATGTTGACTAACTGACCTGCCACCAGGATCATACCTACCAGTTTTGCTTTCCTCCTTACTACCTCTCCAGTGAATCGCGAACACAAACCCGTTACACTAAACAATTCTCCACTTTTTTCTGTTTACACTCCACCGCCACTTTACACTGCACATAACATACACATACGTCACTCACCATAGAGCATATATTCATCTCTCACCGATATCACCCAAGCCGGACACGCCAGATCCTGCCCACCTTTTTGACTCGTCACTCTCTATTGTGCGCAAACCACTACAAACCTTACAACGTTCTTTCTATGCCACCACAGTTAAGCCCTAAAGCACTAAATTACCTGTTTTTCGTCACATTATACCATAAACAAACACTAATATCAGCTCTATGCCTACTAGTCCTCCTTTATTACATTCGATTTTTTCACGTTTCGTGCTCACACAGAAATACCAACACAATCTACTTTGGTACTTTCACCTCATCATCACTGACCATGCCGTCGTGCATGCTCTGGCTCAACCCCCGAATGCCGATAAACATTATATTGATCGCCTTATTCTCTCTCATTATTCTCCACCTACAGCCACTTTTTGAGACTCGGCTAAATATATCCACACGCTACCTTTATATGTACCCAGCTGACATACACTCCCTTTACTACTCGATCTTATCCCCTCTCTGCTAAAATTGACATCACTTTCCGAGCGTATGGGTTTCTTGGGTTCAGCTGGCACAATCCGCGAAATCGGTTGGAAATATTCAAGACACTCATTCCTTCAACGGTCACCTATGGTCTGAACATCAATACATGGGCTCCACCTATTTGGCATGCCGCGTTGAAGGCACTATACAGCGGTACAACTCAGCGCTATTCCAAGCAGTAGCTATCACAACAGGCACTGCAATCCCAAAACTCTATTACCAGCGCATACGGCTTCTTTGCATCTGGGGTTTACTTCCAGCAAGCCAATTCGCGGAGTACCTTTGTGGCTGCCTGGGGACGTTACATCTCGACTCGGTCAACAGTACAAATTCACTCGCCCCACTTACGAGACCCTTTTGGACACGTAAAAGACCTACGGGCAACTATTCAGTATTTACGCTCATCTAGAACCGAGGGGCGATTGCACGCCTTAACACAAAGAAGTCAGCTACGCGAGCAATACATTGCCATGAACACATCCCAATACGCATTTGTGCCATAACAGCAACCAACATGTTCCTGTTCAAATTACTTGACTATCGTATTGGTAGGTGCCTCTGCCTAGTTAGTGTGCCCCGGAGATAAGAATTTACTTCCAGCCACTTTGCTTGTATTGGTAACGTATTAAGACGTATTCTGGTGGGCCTTAATCTACCTTCAATTGGACCGGACTTACTACAACAGCTACAGAATCAGCATGGCTACCAAGGTATATGAACTCTCCACGACAATCTCGGAAACCTCCTACTACATGAATGGCGGGCACCAATTATCCCCATCCAGTACTGGTCATCCGATTGATGTTCCCTATACCTCGTCTCATCACTTGGCTGAAGTACTATTTCTAGATTTCGGTCCAGACCAAACTGTGGCTTACCAGGATATTCCACATAGATTAGTTGTGTGGTGTGGTATCGGGCAGCCTCCAACTTCGCTCCGAAGCAGAATTACAGATGACAACCTCATCCTTCCTGGTATGACGTTCGAAAACATTCAGACTGGGCTCAGCTTATATTACCACTGAGAGTGTTGGCCAGCTTTATTGCACACAATGGCACACAAGTTTTAGCTCCCATCCAATAGTAGAGGTGTTCTGTAACCATCGTCGCCAATTAGCACACTGTATGTCTTCCATCGTTGTATCACTCGCCCCGAGCTTCTCGCTGCAGTTCGACAATCTTAATTCAAATCAGTTTTCCCAGAACCTCTGCAACGAATATGAAGCCTGATGTGCATGTAGGCACACATTAATTTGCCCAGATTGAAATGAATAATAGAATCCCTATACGACTCAACCGTCCCAGGTCGCTACCCAAACAAAGCTTTCGGATTTTCCCGAAGTTGGACAATAACCATTATCGCTGTCTATTGTACGATCTCGTGGAAACAATCATACCTATTATCGCCTTACCAACTGCAAAAACTGTACATCGCAAAAATATTTCCACCACTAAACACAATGGGCACAGACACAAAACCAACCTGGTACAAAGCACGTATGATTGCCCGAGGAGACGAACATATTCACTACACAAAAATATATGCACCAGCTGCCAATGCATCAGCCCTTGTCGTAAAACTAAGGTACACTCAATACATGAAGGTAGGACTTGGTCAGCAGTCCCGAGCTGGACCAGATTACTACCAAATATATTATCGGCTAGTCTCTCTCGTCCCTCCTGGATGCAAAAAAACGTATAATTGCCACGAGGAAACGAATAACAAACCAACGATAGATACACAAAACCATATGCAACAGCTGTCAATCTATCAGTCCCTAGCTTTTAAAATAGTAAAACTATGGTACACTTACGATCTGAAGGTAAGATGATTCGTTCAGCAGTCCCGAATTGGATCAGATTATTGCCGAATATATTGTCGACTTTCTTGGATGCAAAAACCTATCCATACATTCGCTTCAACGCTCACAATCAGATAGCATCCTTCTATCTCTGTTCTTGAAATCAAGCGTGGCCTATACGGCCACAAGTAAGCCGAGAGAATTTATAAAGACGGCACTGGATGTAAAATCCCATCCCTCCGGTTACTATCGTTTGCTGCTGACAAGTACATCGATACAC
Source organism: Sphaeroforma arctica JP610 (assembly GCF_001186125.1). Classification (NCBI taxonomy): domain Eukaryota; class Ichthyosporea; order Ichthyophonida; genus Sphaeroforma; species Sphaeroforma arctica. The sequence continues at coordinate 225 of NW_014038394.1, read as the reverse complement.
GCACATGATACCTGCAACATTGCAAAACCCACGTTTTGTATGTTGACAAAGCACTTTCTGCCATCCACACCATCTACAAACAACGGCAAAAAGCTCTTCAACAACAAACTTCTCTAAGAAATCACTACAAAATAAGAAATACTTACATTTGTTACAACACATGTCGCTGGTTACAGAGTGAACCAGGCCGGATCTATCTCTAATTTTGTCCCAAGCTTCATACAT
>NW_014038395.1:6428-8365 GCF_001186125.1 Sphaeroforma arctica JP610 | reverse complement strand
CACACACACACACACACACACACACACACACACACATATATATATATATTTATAGTATTCAATGTCAAATATTGAGAGGTGACTCAATTGGAAGATGGTAATTAATGGAAATCTCACCTAGTTTGTACTGGATATTGAATATTCGAGAATACAAACTTTGTTCCGTTGTCCATGTTTGATGAGGTTATCCTCTCCTTCTAAGAGTCTAATACATATCCAATGCGCACATATTCGAATTACTAAGTTAACAAATCGTATACTTGCTGGACCGGACTACTCTATATAATGGTTTAATGCTGAATCTCTATTCTTATCGATTTGCTGTATTGTTCGTGTCGAGTCAACTCTCTTATCCCTCTCCCTTCGTTCTTATCTTTAAATTTTGTCTATTGTTGCCACGACTGAAGTTACATCGCTTTGTGTCCTGAGAGTCTCTTGGTATACTTACGTAATAACACAGACATGCCAAAATATGCACACACACGTGTTTCCTGGATATCATGCTATGTATGTCGCAAAGTTGCACCTTATACTGCGGCTGTACCATCAGTAGAACTAGCAATCTATACTGCCAGTTGTATATGAAAATGTGGTTGTTTTGACTAGTGCTAATCAACCATTAAACTAAGGATGTTCCTCTTATGCTTACGCTTCTATCCACATGTTTCCGCTCACTCAATCTCTTCCACGTCTGTTCGGCACCAGGCGAGATGGTCATTCGCAGTTTGACAGACAGGGTCCAGGCACAGACTGAAACTGTGCAACAGCAATTCCGGACCCAAGTGTTGGGCTTAGGCATACGCGTCATGACCATGCTAGGTACGTAGTAGGGTTTTAGGGTTTAGGAACCGATAGTACCTAATATAGGAAGCTGCGTTGTTGCTCTGCAAGGTAGGTATCAAGCGCAACCATCAGTCCGGGCCGTATCATGGCAGTGGCGCTATGAGTATGTGTTTTGTATATTGGAGGTGAGTTATGTACTAAAAAACATATTGGTCAGGAATGACACAGCAGTGAAGCCGTACGATAGTAGGGACCTACACCGAGCAACGTGTCTATATTAGCTATTGCAATCAAACACAAGCCAGAACTTGTACTACAGCTAAATTGTGCCAAATAAGGGCCTTCTGGTCATATAGGCCATGTATGTAGTTGAAAGATTGTACTAGAAGACTACCGAGAATCATACAGCAGCAGTGACTGAAAGACAACCAAGAATCACACAGCAGCAGTGACTGATCGCTGGCCTTAAAGATTTGCATTATGACGAGCAGTAGACCCAAACATCAACCAGGAATGGCATAGTAGCAAATCCATTGCAAAGTATTGACCTCCCGATTGTAAATGATGCGTATGTGAGGTATGCTTTTTACCAATAGATTATACGTTAACATATGGTAGCAGTGCCGAATAGGACGTGTTGTGGCATAGGTCACCGTTGGTGTGTATTTAAGTACTAGTATGCTTCGTACCAATAGATTTTACGTTAACGTATAATAGCAGTGACGAATAGGACTTGTTGTGGCATAGGTCACCGTTGGTGTATCTTTCAGTACCAGTGGCCATTGTTTCTATCTCACACGAACGGCAGCCTTGTGTTTATTCTTGTGAATATTGTAATTGATTCAGGCCGTATACTACCAGGAAAGTCCAGGGTGTTTTATTTTCAACACGTAAATCTGCTCCACAACTCACGGACATTTATGTGTGATGATGTCCTGGTAAAACAACGAGCGCATGTCGTAAATGCATGTCGTACATGCATGTCGTAAATCACAGAGAGCTAATACGAGGGTTCAAAAAGACTGTGCTTCTCGCCTCACATCCCACTTCGGTCAAAGTTCTGTACATCACCCGAGTCATTATACATATGTCGTCGTATACCGCAGGACAACTGCACTGCTTCCTATCCGCCATGGAGTTCCACATTGCTCGTG
>NW_014038395.1:2208-4193 GCF_001186125.1 Sphaeroforma arctica JP610 | reverse complement strand
ATACCTATCTATAAATGTATCGAGATATATACCTATCCACGAACATAGTCAATTGCATATATTCCTGTCCATTAATATACTCAGGTATACATATACCTATATTTGAATACAATCAGATTCATATGCCTATCCATCAATATAATAAGATGTATGTACACGAATCCATGGATTTTACCAGATAAGTATATACTTATCCATGAAATTAGTTAGATAAATATAAACTTATTCATAAATACAATCAGATAAATATATACCACCTATTCATAAATACAATCAGATAAATATATACCTATTCATAAATACAATCAGATAAATATATACCTATTCATAAAAACAATTAGATAAATACATACCTATTCATAAATACAATCAGATAAATATACACCTATCCATGAATACAATCAGATAAATATATACCTATTAATGTATACAATCAGATAAGTATATACCTATCCATGAATACAATCAGATAAATATATACCTTTTCATAAATACAACCAAATAAATATTTACCTATCCATGAATGTATTCAGCTATATGTATACGTATCCATGGATATAACCAGATATATATAAGACAGGTATAGTACACCCTGGCATTCACAGTTCGCCACTAATGATATATACAATATGAACCGCACTCTACACGTTCAGTCCATGACATAAAACGCCGATCGTGGATTTGTCGTTTATTGATCAAGACATGTCGTATATTACAGGTCCAGTTCACGAATATCGACCTCTGACTGAATTTGTCGCTTATTGATCAAATGTATATCTCAGGTCCAGTTCACGAATAGTTACCTCTGATTGGATTTGTCGTTTATTGATCAATACATGTCGTATATTACAGGTCCAGTCCATAAACATTTACTTTCCCCTGACTGAATTTGTCGTTTATTGATCAATACATGTCGTATATTACAGGTCCAGTCCATGGACATTTACCTTCACCTGACTGGATTTGTCGTTTATTGATCAATACATGTCGTGTATTACAGGTCCGGTCCACGGCCATTTACCTCTGACGGTGGATTTGTCGTTTGTGCTGCGCCTGGAACAGTGCCTAACCATTTTCAACAGTGTTGTGTCGCTGCCAAGAAAACCTGGTCAAGCGATAAACCCCACACCAGTATGTGTTGTGTGATACTACTGAGTTTATGTGCTTCTTGCGTTGTTATTTGTTTTATAGCTGCATCCTCCCAATTGAAAGGTTGGGTTTATAGAGTGCTCTGTATGTGTCCGTGTGGTGTGATGAGCGCAGGTGAATATTTTCTCAATCATTGATGAGGCTTTGGGCTCGTAATTTTGTTGCACTACCCTGTGTGCAAGTCAAGTTAAGAGCCAATTCAAGTGTTTATAAATCATTTCAGAGTCACTTTAAGCCAATCCAAGTGTTTATAAATCATTTCAGAGCCACTTGTAAAAGCCAATTCAAGTGGTTATAAATCATTTCGGAGTCATCTCAAAAACCAATATAAGTGTTTATTAATCATTTCGGGGTCGCCTCATAAACTATTCCTAGTGTTTATTAATCATTTCGGGGTCGCCTCATAAACTATTCCAAGTGTTTATTAATATATTTGGGTACTAGTTAACATATGGGTAGGCATTTTCCAGCCATTTCCACCTGACCGGAGATTTTTGAGCCCGATTATCTGTGCTCAATTTTTTTCTTAATTCCATGAGATTGAAAAACAAAGCGCCACGTACTAGAGTAAATTGGAGCTATCTACACTACTGTAACTTTTACTTTTGGGAATCATTTCGTCTTGGTATGTATCTCGATAAAAAGGTACAGATTCAGAGACATATCTGATATTAGATCACAAATTTTGAGCTCTGATTTCTGCCTTGTCTTCCGTTTATAGGCTGAACCCAGTGTACAGAATGATCTGCGTCTAACACGCAATCTGGGAGAGGCAGGCAAAGAGGAAATCTTGGATCTATTCGCACAACTACAGATCTCAGAGGATGAGGTGTGAT
>NW_014038395.1:0-1532 GCF_001186125.1 Sphaeroforma arctica JP610 | reverse complement strand
TGCTTATGCCGGTTACGCGGGGTGTCATCTTAGCTTTAAACCGACCACCTGTAGCCGCACAAGGTCTCTTGATTTTGCCTTTTTATTGAACGCCATGTCTGTTGCTTTCAATAGGTGGCTGCCCTGATGCCCGTGACACAGTATGTCATCTCAGCCGTGATATTCTTCCTCAAGAATGTCAAACATATTGCCATCTCGTTCGCCGATCGCACACTCCTGCGGGTCGATGCCGCTCGGTTCCAAAACAAACACGGTGAGTTCTACCAGTATGCTAGTTATAAAACGCAGGATAGTATTTGTTTAGTTTATTGTCCATGGTATGTCTGTAATAATACTACATTGCTAGAGGAAAGTCTTCTCTGTGTCTCTACTGCTTCCGACACTTGTTGTCTTGCTGCTTTGACGGTGCCGTTGTGTATATACGCAGCGATTGCTGTAGTAGTCCCCTTGCAACCGTTTAACTCGAGTCATATAATGTGTTGATCCGATCCATTTGTATTGATCTATACTTCTTATAGATATTCCTCGAATTTCGAGATTTCTACTAGAGTGCTGCTGTATAGGATCTCGCCTCAGATTCGGGTTTGTACGAGTGTGGAAGTGATCAGAAACCAAATCTCAAGTTTATGTCCACCATGCATCTTTTGTTTGCACAGTTACATATGTATACTCATTCGGGAAGTCCGATTCTAGAGAGTATATATAAAAATCTCGATATTTTACCTCCGGGGCGTAGCTATCTTTGTTGACGATAGCCTATTCATAACAAAATCATACTTGAAAATATAGTTATATGAATATAGATATGCCCGAATATGTTTGTGCCTATTCATAAAAGAATCATACTCGAAAATCTAGTTATATAAATATAGACATGCACAATACATTGGTAGGCATGTACAATAATTCATATTTATAATTATACATAATCCGGATCTGGGCTCAGAACACATTGTAGTATCGGGATGCGCGAAGTCATTATCGCTATAGACCACTGTAGACATTTCCATCCGAAGACTTGGACCTATATATTTTGCATCACGTTTAGTTTTCACGATCCTGCTTTAACGCCACATACGTTAATGTTTGCTTACGCTTACGCTATGCTAGGACATAGCCCTTGCGCCAAACCCTTGGCATGTCCCGGGTTTAGTACAGAATGATCTAACTATCGTCCCACAAACATATGCACGATTGCGTATGTTTCAAGTACGTCGTTGCTCAATTATTAATCGTAAATACCAACTTGTAATTACCTACCAGGGCTTCCGATGGTGTCAGTACTGTTTTTCTCGCGCCCTATAAATGCGCTAATTGAGTGTCTGATTATGTCGTATGCGGTCCGAAGAAAAGCGGCCTCGGACTTTGCCCCGGATTTTGGGCTACTAGAGTATGTTATAAATATGTATGTATTTAAATAGGGATGTATATATGTATGTTGGTATATACATATACATACACACACACACACACACACACACACACACACACACACACACACACACACACACACACACACACAACACAACACA
>NW_014038396.1:3049-8380 GCF_001186125.1 Sphaeroforma arctica JP610 | reverse complement strand
TGTGTGTGTGTGTGTGTGTGTGTTTGTGTGTGTGAGGGGGGGGGGAGGAGGTATGAACAAATATGGAACTCATCGATTTTGCATTGGTAAGGCGTATATGTGCATCCGGTGGCGGTTATAAGCACAGATTGGGGTTGACAACACAATATACATAAACCTATTTGAGCTTACCCCGCTGTTATCTTGGGCCACTGTAAGCCTACCTTATATCCTGCGCGTTCGACAGCCCACAAGGCTTTCTGCCGCTCGTGATCGATCCATTCTGTCTGCAGAAAAGACAGCACACCAGGGACGGTGTATGGTGCACTGGAGTCTTTGACAGTTTCTATCGACTCGTTGTCGGTGAAGGATTCACCTTTGACAGCTCGTGCATTCATAAATGCACCGTCTTTCTCGCTTAGACCTGTGCTGTCTGTTGATATGAGTTGTGAACCGCTCTTCAGCTTGTCGCGGTATGCCGACGGAGGCAATGCTTCTTCTGACTGCATGCTTGCCTACACACTAATGGGCCATTGATAAGTGATATTAACGATTTTGCATTGCTATGGAATAAGAGAGTAAAGGACTCTAAAGTCAACAATGTAGGAATAATACTCGCATGACGCAGGCCACGATATAAGCGGTGAATACAATAAAACATAATTATGGTTTATTGAGATCGATTTCTGCGATTAGCTGATACACAGCGTAATGGACTGTATGCAATGAGAGGGGTTCGAAAAGCATTTGGCGGCAATTCGTCTGCACCTCTAAGTTTACCGCTGGTCTACTTTTAAAATTCAAAAAAAAAAAATTGTAGCCTCCGTATTTTTTAATAGAAAGATATATATATTGTAGTATATATATTATTGTGTAAATACATACAGTTTCAGGTTTTGCCCTGTGTCCTCCACACACTCTCTCTAGTATTTATTAGAGTGCAACTTCTCGCCACACGAAAGTACCTTTTTAAGAGAGTTTAATCTAATGCACACGTACTTCTTTCGAAAGTTCACGCGAAAGCACTTGATTTTTAGATTTCTTGAATATTTATTATCGTATTGGATCATGGTACCCACTCGAAATAAGTCACTTGTCTTTAAACTACATATAATAGAGAGGGCTGTAAACTCGATATTGGGTTGGCTCAATCTACTAGCCTATACACGGTACGAAGGGTGTGATCACAGTATTGTCTGTTAAATATGAACGAGAGCTGACGAAGATCGGTCCTTTGCATATTTGGTACCGCTGTAAGCATATCCTTTATTAAAATCGAGTACTTGGATGTGGAAAACTTTGTGGATTTGCGTGATTGAAAAGAATATTTTGAAACCCCGGTTTCGCAGGACTACATATGCTCTACAGTAAACAGATATATACCACTATGTAATACTCACAATAGCTGCACTATCACTAAATATCTCACAGTCGGACCATGACTGTCGCGCGTTGTCTAAGTGCACATATCCCTTTCTACTTTCAGTATAATAGCTACACTTGAAGGCACAGTACGTTCAACTATGCTAGAGAACCTATATCTCACAGCTGGGTGTAAATGTCGTGTCGCACATGACAAGAGTCTAGTTGATGCTTGCTCGATTTTAAAGCTTGTATACAGCTAGTTCCAGCTCTTGTATTGCAGACAAGAGTTTTAACTTAAATACGTGCAGGTTTCGGACTTTATACCGGCAATCACTACACTATACATCAGATGCGAACCTTGGTGATATAGAAAGACGCGTACTCGACGCATAGGAAAGTCATGTGGTCAGTTACAAAATGCGATGTGATTTATTTAAAAGTTGCGATAGCAATTGTACACGGGAACTAACCAATTGTGTGTATCTAGCAATGTTGCAAGCCCAGGTCACATATAGTGCCGAAGTGCGAGAGCCTGTCGAAAGCAGAGATGTCCTCATGGCCGACATCAGTAGTCAGGGTGAGTAGTGTGCTGCACAAAGCACTGTTTGTTTCTTGTTCTCTTAGATTTAGTGCCTGAAGACTGGCCTGTAACAGGGGCAATCAATATACGACAAATGTGCTGTTGTCTATTTCACGAAGACTTTTTGAAGGTACGTCCCAGTTTTACAGTCTTGAGACATAACCTGATCTCCATCTGGAGTACGACATAGCACTAGTAGATTATTTTGCAGGCAATTAAAGAACTGAGTAGAGCGTGTATCTTGCAATTTTGCGTGGTATGTAAAATCAGGCATGTACTGTGAGCATCTTAGAACACTCCGGTAAACCATACCCAGTAGAAAGTCCCCGTGTGAATGTGGCTAGATCGATATCTAAGTCACAGCGACATGTACACCGGTACAGAGGATGCCATTGAACTGGACGAACTGCAGGCATACATGAAGGATCCCAAGGTTACTCTGCACGACAAGGTCACACGTGTGAGCCGGGCGTTAGACCAGCTTAGAGAAGATCGCAAAGCTAGAATTGAAGGTGAGATCGCGAAGCTAGAATTGAAGGCATATTCATTGTCATTTAAATTGAGTGTAGTAGAAAACACAATCATTGGCTAGTGTATTTCTTCAATATTGTAATTGCGTGCGCGTAGTTATGACAGATTTTTTTAGCAGCTCAGGTATACACTTCACTACATGTGACAGGTCTATATAAAATAGCAGAGAAAAATTCCCAGTTGTGTTTAGGCTTGCAGCTCTTCGGACTTGAGACTTTAACATATGACCCGATTTCTGTACGGAAACGTTCAAAGGCTTGTAGCTGAGTCTGAATTAGTACATATGCCGAGCTGTACGTTCCTACAATCAAGAGAAGATGTTCAATTAGTCCAAACCCTTCCTCAACCCACGGGTCATAAACTCGTGGTTTGGGAGAGGTTTATAGACCCATGGTTTGTTAAAGACCCATGGTTTGGGATGCACACTGCACGACATTTCATGAATGTGTGTGCACTCAGATGATAATTGATAACTTCACAAACATTTGACCTTCGCTCAGCAAAGCGACAATGAAGTTTGCTTGTGTGTGTGTGCTCTTTGTGATTTTAATGAATCGGAATGGGGATAAATCGCAGAAGCCATGAAAGAAACGGTTGCCGTGCTCGAGAACATCGCTGAGGATGTCATGCGACATTGTGGCGAAGTAGCCTCTGTCAGTCTCGACATTCAACAAGCGCGTATTGACCAAATCATGGCCGTACTTCGTGAAATCGGTATGTTAAAATTCCGGCAGCATGTACGGGCGCAAGAGTTCGGAAAAAAAAAATTGTAGGCGCGACAAAACGTCTCAAAGTTCGTGTATTTCTATATCTAGACATACCTTTGTGTTCGACGGAAAAAGTAACCACTCCTTCATTGTTAAACTTCACATAGTGAACTGTATGCCAACAACATGCACATTGTGCGTGGTACGATACCCGGAAAAGAACACTAGAGCGGTTTTGTAATTAATAGAAGCATAAATCCGACTCCAAACAGATTCCATGTATCCGTGAAGACCCTTTTTCTCGTCCTTACTTGTCCAGCATTTGACAGCTATTTCACTGACGTTTGTGTGTTGTCTCTACTATCCAAACTATAGCACGCAACGATGACAAGTGCGCACTGCATAAGTCTTCGCTGCAGCGGGTTTATAACCAAGTCGTAAGCAAGGTAGTATGACAAGGTGCAACACGTAGAAGTACTCGTGTCAACAAAGGGCAATGTGTACCTCGTAACTACGAACACATAAAACCTGAATGCCACGACATCGCACACCTGGGCCGTATTCGCCAATCGTAAATCGGAAGTAAATCTGGGGTCGATGGATTTCAGATTTATGTGGTGTTAGAAATCCTGCTCACTTCTCCGTGGCCGCACTTTGCTCCTAGGGCGAAGAATAAATACTCTCACATCCGCAAATTCTACAATGGTAATTTATCTTGTGGTTTCACGAAGGTTCGATGTCACGTGAGGTACAAATATCACGCCTTATCGAAAGTGCCTCTTTCTCGGCATCGTATAGTGTTGAAATGGCTAGCTGGGCCCCGAGTACTAAGCCTCGCCCTACGTGCTATTCTTTAATATATTCAAACTTCATATATTGCTAACCAAGTAGTCGTCCATCTCTATACAAAATATAACATATCATATTAAGTCATTAATTACGCCTGATAGCGCAACTTGTGCCTCAAGCACTGTTGAATGTCAAATCCGGCTTTATCTTATAATGTCGTGCATCGCTACGTCCGACCATTTTGCGATGGTACTGAACGGTGGGGATGACAAGGGAAAACGTACAATACCAGTCATAAATTCAAGTCGCGATCATCTTATTCTGGTGACACTACAAAATTAGGAGATGACAAAATGTGATGGAGGAATGATTTGCGTCCGGAGTCAGTAGTGTGCATACAATATAGCTGAATAACGTACCGCTTCTATAGATTCAGCTGCTTAGAGAGGGAGTAGCAAATTTTGATTCAAAAGATGAATTTGCATAAGTTGGTATTCCAAGCGATTTTTACAATTGTGGCTGCAGGTCGCGGAAACGGGTTCATTGTCAACGGAATGTACATATGACAGAACATATAACACAAACCGAAATATTTCATTTTTCATACTTCATGTAGTACGCTACTCATTATTTATGATTGAGGGTTAGCACTTCAACCCCATTTTCTGTTATAGCCACCGTGTGTTCGAACTGTGCAGATCGTCCCCCGTCCCTACTGATAGCCGTCCAGCCATCCTCCAAGATGGACATCTCAGGTGATCCCTCGCATAGTATGGGTTCGATAGTGAAGACCATGCCCACCTTCATTTCCATTTTACTTTCTCTATTCTTGTGGTGTAGTACATTTGGTGGCGTGTGAAATTCTCGGCCAATCCCATGGCCTACAAAGTTCTCGCTGATGGTGAATCCTGCTTCACTCGCTATAGGCCTATGATAAAGAAAGAGATAAAACTGAGCATATTAGACATTTTTAATCGCCTCTACGTGTGTATCCGATTGAAATGGTGGTTCTCAGCTTCGTTTACGCCCTAGCTGGACGTGCCGTAGTGACAGATAAGGATACGAATCACCAGGACTCTTACAAAGTTGAGTAATAGACTTCTAAAAGAATTCCTGTCGGAATTCGAATTTAGAAGCGATTTTATGTTCCACTCATATTGTTTGTCAAATGAAAGCCAATGAGTCGCACGATACCATACTGATGAGCCACATACTCAGATATATTTCACTGTTCTGTCACACGGAGCAGATCATGTGAGCCAAAGAAAGACAATACTATCTGACAACTTACACCTGATGGATAGCACGAATGACAACCCTAAGTTCACACCACTGTAGAGTCTATGCTGCTTAAATATATCCGTTTTGTAGCCCGCTGTC
>NW_014038396.1:0-2137 GCF_001186125.1 Sphaeroforma arctica JP610 | reverse complement strand
GCTATAGCCATGTCAAGTGCATTTCGTGTCGTGTCTACCAGCTTCCGCCCAGTATCATTTACTTTGCCCACACAAACAGTCTCGCTCAGATCGCCATGGAAACCATTGACATACACTGAAATATCAATGTTGATAATATCCCCACTCTCAAGCATTCTGGTGTCAGGCACACCATGCACCTGCAAATTGGTGCGTCATAAGTATCGTCAGCAGATGTGAAACAGTCTACGTCTAAATCAGCTTCGTGATAATAAAAACGTCTCGTTCTGTACATACACTACTGTACGACTTTACACATACACAGACTACAAACAACTAGAATGTTCTGTTCTACGAACGACTCTGCGACCGAAGCAGATGCGGATGATTAGCGCAATGATTATTGTAATTCCTTGAAAAAGCAAAATAGCAAATCAGCAATCGAATATTGTTATTTTAAAGTAAAGTCGGGATTCATATCTCTGTGCCTGCTCCACCTTGACGAGACAAAAGGCACGACACGGATACGCCTCACACTTGGCGAAGCATATTACTTACAGTCGTATTCAGACTTGGCGACAGCATCTTTCGTGGGAATGTGTGTCGTGCACGCAGATGATACTCGTCGTATTTACGGTTCATGATTGATGATACAAATTAACCAAAAAAGGATGTGCACGTGCTCACAATATTCGGCGTTTTGTTCGTATTAGGCGTTCTCGATAACTACGCTCATACAATAGGAAGTGACAGTCACCAAAATCCCTTCAAAATCTCCGTGTGTGCACTATTATCTCCGCGAGAAAAACCCGTTTTGAAAACGCAAACTTGTCCTGACGACGAGCAGGTATGTACTTATCATCGACAAATTGAAATATACTAATTTGATGTTCAAATATGAAGATATTCACGGAGCCAAGATTGTAGAGGGGTATTGTGCATTTATAATAATAAAAATGTACCAAAACTTGGATACTATGAACAAGACTACTCTGAGATACCGCCAACGTTAGCCACGCTCAACGAAACAACAATACACACGAGACTTGCATCCACCCGTCCGATATGTAGGAGGCGCCCCTTTCTCCAAATGACAAGTTCACAAAGCAACTTAACTGCGAATTGTCAATAAATATAGAACATCCTTTGTAGTGAAGAACATATATGCATCCGTGTCTATGTCCAGGCGGTTATCGCCCGTTCCTTATCTCTTCCGAGTTGGGTATTGTTGCTCAGCCTCCACAGGTAAAAGCTTGCACAAGTACAACCCGCTTTTGTCAATTTTTAAATTATTGATTTAAACCCCCATAATATAGGTAAATGGGTATATATATATATATGCCGGACTTGCAAATGCTTTCCATCATATACCACATTTTGTTTCGGGAAAAAAATATTGCAAGGCGTAATTGCATACCTGGATGTTATTAATTGATGTACATATGGACTTTTGAAAGCCCATGTAATTGAGGGGCGACGGATATGCATTGTGTTGAATAACCAAGTTGTGCAGTTTCCGATCAATCTCATCGGTAGTTGTGCCTGCCTGTATTCGTTAATATAACAAAGCGAACACGCAGTAATTAATAGTGCTTCGCCTAGAAATCAATTGTGTATGCTATTCATGTGGAGCTTCGCATTCAACAACCGATTTCTCACACACAAACAAATGCCACGAAAATAGTCTACAAATGATATGCTTTCTAGGTATTTTAAACACCGCATGCAAACAGTGTGCACGAGCCACAGCGAGGTATGTGAAGGCGATTGTGAGTACTCTATTGATGTGCGGTGACAGTTAACAAAATCTCAGAAAGAAAGAATATGCCGCTCCCGACCGTAAATTTAGCATCCAAGTTATAGAAAGATAACCCACATACCTTGCAAAGTTCAAGACCACGATTCAAAACTAAACGACCAAGTTTACAGGCTTCACGTATATGCTCGATATCCTCAGGCGAATAAGTCGGTATTCTGGACATTCCTACAAACAAGAGATGGTATAGAAAATTTATAAGATACACATCTACTCTCTGTACACACCTTGATGACAGAAAACGCCGCGAACCATGAAATCCAAACAAGTTCACCATAACAGTATGGGCATGTCAATAAACAACACGCACACAAACACACACACACACGCGTGAGCTCAAAC
>NW_014038397.1:0-8382 GCF_001186125.1 Sphaeroforma arctica JP610 | reverse complement strand
TGCTACTGCATTTTGATAGTCATTGTTGAGTGATACTGCATTTTGATTGTCATTGTTGACTGCTACTGTATTTTGATAGTCATTGTTGAGTGATACTGCATTTTGATAGTCATTGTTGAGTGATACTGATGCTGCATTTTGGTTTGCATTTACAAATCGAACCAGCTTCAAAGCAAGAACCCAAAAGACCTGAAGAAGCAATTGCGGGTAACGTTTGTGGGCGAAGAAGGGGTGGACGAAGGGGGGGTACAGAAGGAATTTTTCCAGCTTGTGATTCGGGACATATTCGACCCGAAATACGGTGTGTGCTGCATTTGCTAATTATTCTTGTGCGCTTAAGGTACTTCATTTGTATGCCACTATACAGACAACGGTGTTTTCTTCTGATTACTTTGTATACTGAAGCTGCTGGTGACATGGTTACTTACTGGCCTTACTTGTGTGTACCGCTTTAGTAATGTACGGCGTGTGCGTCAATCAGCTACCGTGGTGCTTGTATAGTTTTACCAAATACGACTTTACTAATTATCTTCTCGGCACCTTCTGAATACGATGAAAATGCTATACAGGTATGTTCACGTACAACGAGGCAGCACACCACTACTGGATCAACCCGACCTCGGCGTATTTGGGAAGTGAGGGGGAGTTCTTCTTAGTTGGCCTGGTAAGTGATTGTCATCTTGCTACTATTTGGTGCGCGTATAATTGTGCGCACATTTATAACAATTCATACGATGTGCATACTGTTTGAGCCAAGCTTAGTATGACATACGCGGCAGCAATCGCTGGATGGTGACTGGAAATTCTTCACCTCGCACCAGTACCGATGTGTGTAAGTGACCAACTCAGGGAAGCCACGCGACCTTTGGGTACTCAACAGCACTGCATCATAATACGCTGAGATTGCCAAATTTATATACACTTCTGTACACACGCTACAAAATGCATGTTAAGAGTGCTGCAATCCAACAAAGGTATCAATGGTTTATCATATGAAAACACACAGGTACTTGGGCTTGCCATATACAACTCCATCATCCTGGACGTGAGGTTTCCGATGGTGGTGTACAAAAAGCTGACAATACCGTCAGGGGCTGACTCGGATATAAACGTGGATGTGACACTTGACGATTTGAAGGGTAGGTCCACGCACTGATCTATTTGAGCCACGATAGTCATGTCATGGGATAGCGACTCATTGAAATCAACATATATGCATTTAGATTGATTTACCGGGTGTCCAAGCTTGCAAGGTATAGACAAGCAAGCGCGTAATTCATAAAATTAGTCTACCCTGTTTCGCTTAGCACATACGCGCCCGTGCTATCAGATGTAGCTCAACGCACAGAGTTCGAGGGTCAGCAGCGTGTGCGTGTGGCTTTCACTTTCTCGTTCGATTTTACGTTGTGGATTCTGGTCGGCGTGGTACACAGTGTGAACAGCACCCCATAGTAATTGACCGTGGTGCACATACTGAGGGCCATATCATTGATCCTAATTAATTATTACATAGTTCGGCTGGCCCGAGGTCAGTTTAAAGTCACATCACTCACTCGTTCAGCTAATGTATTGTCGCAGAGTCTCACATCCGAGTACAGTTTATAAACCCGTGGGTGCTTTATATGTGTATGTCTGCATGTGTATATGAACTACAACTATTCATATATCACCACGCACGCATTCATACCCACCATTTACCTAAACCAATAGAGGCCGACCCGGAACTAGCGAGAGGGTTGGAACAACTGCTGAAGTTCGAGGGAGACGTATCCTCCACCTACCACCGCACATTTCAAGTGGAGTATGATTTGTTCGGTGAGGTGCAAACGGTCGATCTCACGCCGAATGGCGGGGTCAAGCAGCTGACTATCGAGAACAGGGAGGAGTATGTGGACCTCTATGTGCAGTGGGTGCTCAACCACTCTATCGCCACGCAGTTTAAGGAGCTCAAGCGAGGCTTCGATGTGATAGCCGTCGGCGGCGCATTGCAGGTATTTATGGCCTACGTATTGATATGTGTATGTATTGGAGATAAGTACAATTCAGGAAGATATTTATGAGTGTGTGTCACTGTTTGGCAGTTTTTTTTTTCCAGTGACTGTTTGGAGTGTGTATACCGCGTGTCTTTATAAGTGCAGTGCTTGGCTTCAATCTCCCATTGTAGTCGAAGTTGGTATGGATTCAATTCCTTCTTCGGGTTTTAATATATAAAAAGGTCTTGGTAGGTGTATGTACACATTTTGCAATCGTTTCCGGTATTCTCAACACCCAGTGATGTCTTCATGTACATGTCCCGCCGTCTGATTACGGTTGCTATTAAACCCACACCCGATCCATTTGGGCTCAAAGTGTCCTGCTGACACTTCGCGCGGTGTATCACAGGAATTAACTCATAGTTTCTGTCACTGCGTGACAAACATTCTTGAGTGCTGTGTGCTGTCATGATCGTCATCATGCGCACTGATGGACACCCACCCACACCCAACGGGCGCGGATCAATTGTCACTTTCTTGTAACTTGTGCTGCATTTATGTTCGAGTGCCAAAGACATTATCGCGCGCCAGAAACGATAAGGTTCAGTGTAGCGACTATATTTATAGATATAGCACGCATGTCATGTCAGTTAGTGATCTCATCGCCACTTCACGTTTCTCCACACGTGATACATGAAACGCAGCTCTTTAGACACGAAGAATTGGAGCTGCTGATCTGTGGCTGCCAGGATCTCGATTTCGAGGCACTGGAAGCCAGCACTGAGTACGATGGCGGATTCACAGCCCAAACACCAGTGATCAAGTACTTCTGGGAGATTGTGCACGAGTTCACAGATGCGCAGAAGAAGAGGCTATTGTTTTTCGCGACGGGAAGGTGCGTTTCACGAATCCGTGATCATAGTCGAAGTGTACGATGTCTCTGCAAGGACATTGTAGTACTCATCCTTCAGCACTTGTGTCACCTACCAAGAACCGAATGGGATTGCACAGAAAATGTTGACTATCGTTGTTGGCATTTTGGTGCCTGCCTTATAGTCATACCAGTATTTGTTTTTGGAATGATTTCAAATCAGCAGATGCCTAAATCCGTTTATGACTTTGCAATCATGTGGCCTGATCGTATATTATGCAAATACTGTATCTATGACAATGTATTTGGGGGGCACGCTCAACGTATCTATTGCCTATGTGCATGTGCAATCTACCGTGTAAGTGTGTGAACTCAAAACAAGGTCCTCTCTATACTTGATTTGAAGGTTATTGAACGGCTGGTGAACAATATTTGAAGCTGCTGTATAGTTTGAAGATTGTACAGGTGCTGCCTTAGCATATGAATACATACTTTACCACACCCACCCACACAAGTCACCTGTTATACGCATGCTAATAGGAACCCCTTTCTCTTCCAACCCTTGCCAGTGATCGTGTGCCGATCGGAGGCCTCGCCAACCTGCACTTTGTCATCGCCAAAAATGGAGCGGACTCAGAGCGCTTGCCCACCGCACACACGTGCTTCAATGTGCTGCTGCTGTGCGACTACTCATCAAAGGAAAGCCTGAAGGCAAAGATCCTCACAGCCATAGAGAACGCGGAAGGCTTCGGGATGCTCTAGAGGGACTCTTTATATATCAGAGCTAAAGGGCTTGAGAAACATCAGATGTACGACCTCTGCAGTAGGATAGTGTGTGACTGAGACGTGTATACACATGCGTAGTATATGCCGATATTGTAGCGATTGAAGTTGTTAGCAATGGCAGACGAAGGCAATTAGGGCAGTGGAGAAATGCACACACCTTGTCACGAATGGCTGAAATGCGACATAGCCTATACTGATTGCACACCCACAAGTGCGAGACCGTGTGTATACCGGCAAGCACTTCGTCACACACACACCCTTACGTATGCGGGTAGAACAAATACATGCACATATAAACACGCATTTGCAATTGCAACTGCAAATACACATACACGCGTTGGCAAATACATGAACACACATAGGAAGACCAGACCCACCTACAAGCACACTTACCCAAACATGCAGAGACACACCCAACACACCTATATACCTCTCTCCCTATCCCACCCTCCTTCTTCTCCCCCCCAACTTACACATATAAATAATTGGGCTTAAGCTCACACACTGTTGCATGCCCGGAGGAATGTGCAGCGGTATTTTGTTGCACGCAAGCATGATCACCGCGATGCCGTTGTGCAGGGACAGATTGCTTTCGAATCAACTGTACTAGCAGTATCAGCACGTGCAACAACACATTCAGCTAGGGACGTAAACAGTCAGGCGCTGGCCATGGACAAACCGTCCCTCTGGAAATATCCGGTGAACGGAATCCGAACAGTTCCCTGAGTACACGCCCTCAAGACAGCTAGCACGCCCCGATCAAAGCACTTCTCGGTCGTCTGTTAGTTCCTGCGTCGTACTCATCAATGAATATTAATCTGGTGGCTTATTTTTGAGCTTCATTGCACTGAGATCAGAGTTGAAAGATTCGGGGGTTGTACGGCCCACATAGACTCTTCCAGGCACCACCACTTGGCTTGCCACCAGTAGTATGTACTATATATGAGTAGTGCGTGCATTCTTCCTTACGAATCCAGCGAATGGGATACCTTCCGCTTTTCCGCCAATCTCAACATCATATAGTGACGGAAGGCGTGGCTAAACTGGTTTCTATACATATAAATATATATACATACTGTTCCTCACACCCAAACATAGCCCTCTAAGCATAGGGTAGATGCAAAGTCCCCGTTGAATTATGCAGCAGGCTGGCTTTGTAAATTGGTCTGCAAATAAAAAAAAAATAGTGATCGTCTTCATTTTGGTGTTGATCATTTGGTGGCTAAACACTTGTCTATCACCCAATCAGTCTAACGTATCTCAAGAACTACCATCCCATTGTAAACTGGCGCGAAAGTCGCATGAAAAATATCGAATCTATCCCTTTCCTTTCCAACTTCTGTGCTGAACAAGCAATTGACCTCTTGGTCCCAGTAACCTATCTTTCAAGGATTCATGTGGTTTCAGTCCACTACTCTTCCCTTGCTCATTCACTTCCGCCGGAGATCAAACACATGCCGCAGAGCTCCGACGTGTGACTAAATGTAGACTCGTCCGCGTACGATTGTGGGGTGGGCGGCACTCACTGCATATTTCATTGCGCGCAGAAACCTCACCTCCATCGCAACAAGGAATCAACCTAATTCAACCTTTATATACAAGCATACGCTTCGACGAGTATACCCGAATCTCATCCGAGTTTCGGGACAAAACGGTTGTACATGCACCTTCACGTGCCATCCATCAATAGGTACACCACGCCTACTCCTTGGTGATCTTCGCTGCACGCACTTGATCAAAAGGCGCCTCTGGATCGTGCGCTATCTCGCTGACATCGCCCACCTGTCCCGTGCGCACCTTGCCCGCCATGGCCTTCATCGCCACGCGTGACAGGAACTCTTGGTTCTGATCGATATATTTGACCAGACCCTAAAATAACGTCGGGGATGTGGAATATAGTGTTGATAATTAGAGTGCTTTTGAATAAAATGATAGATTCTCGCTTCTGATCGATATGTTCTCTGTTATATGTTGAAGAGGTTGGGGTTAAAGGTTGATTTGATTGATGAGTTGGGTAAAGAGAAATTCTCATACTTGTCGACATATTCCGTCCATATCAACACCTGTTGCTGTTACATTTTGTAAGTATTAGTTGAAAAGTTCAATGCATTGAAAAAGAATGCATGGTTTGTGATTTGTAGAATAAAGTAGGTAAGTAGAGACTCTCTATCACCGACCGTAGCTCGCAATACACATCCTCCCCCCTCTGAAAGAAACAGCCCTGAGTCATGTCCTCATCATACGGCCTATTCGAAGTACTGCTCAAGCTGCTACAACCCGTTATACAGACACTGCAAATGTTCATCGCGCACCTAAATGCGCAAGATACGCAATATTTCCAATCCGAACTTCAACAGAAGTAGTAGAAGCGAATAGCGTTGATGCGCCAGAGGAACGCACAAAACACCCTGAAATAGAGTCATCCACGATTCACATACCTTACAGCATTTGTAGTTATACATCTCACGTTGAGAAACAGATCCCGATTTGGCTTAGGGTATAAATCCCATACTATGCTCTGATGCAATGATAAAACATCACTCATTTCTCAGCAACGATAACCACCAGTGTCAAGGACACGCTTAGGAAACAAGCGCCTACCTTGAAAGCGCTCTCACGGATACTTTCGGCCACCTTGTGCTTCTTGAAAACAGCCTTGAACTTCCTCTCGATTGAACTGTCGTCCTCATCTTCATTATCATCCTCGTCTAGCAATATACAACGGTAGAATCGAGTCAAACTAACTATATTTAATGGTATCTGATTGCAGATTTTGGCTTGTTTTGAATATCAGCTGATAGAAATACTGAATTTTGAATATCAAGGATTGTGTTACTGGCCTTGTGCGCCAAAAAGGCCATATATATCCCTCACTTTGTATGGCATACAAGTCTGATAACAACCAGCATACTGGAGTTTGAAAATCAGAATAGTGCTTAGACCTGTCGCTATGTGCTTTAATTAGAGCTGATTGAATGAAAAGCGATCTTAAACGATTCAAAAGGTGTAGCTTACTCAGTATCGCCTCGAAAGCTGTAGCAGGAATTTGATAAAAAACCATACGAATGCACACGATTACGCGAAAAGGTATTGGCAACCAGCACAAACCAATCAAATATCATAAAACATAAGTGTGTACCGTCAATAGCTCTGTCAGTCATTTTACGCTTCTTTGACTTTCTGTCCAGGTAGCTTGCAAACTTTTCCTTTAGTATATCATCGATCGGCCCAATATCAATGTCCGGGAGAGCGATTGCATCGACTGCTTTCAGTAAGACCTGCATAACACGATACACGAGGCAGTGTGTGTTGAATATTCGTATACATTGAGGCAATCATCGGTATAGAAATGTGGATGGGCGTGTAATCCATAGTAAAACCCCATACATAAATAAAAGTAGATTGATGTGTCTACTTAAGAAGGTATGCACAAATAATCATTATAAGCTCGCATGTAGTTGGGAACCACGTCACAGAAGTATATACGACTGTAGTATGGACAAATTTATACTCAGCAGCAATATTCATACCGCTGCGAAGTCACCAGAAAACGAAGAATATTTCGTAGGTACTATGTCCAGCGCGTGTAGTGAACACAGTAGTTTGTACCGATGATTTCATTTACAGTAGGACTTACATTGCATTGGTTCAAGCAAACACATAACACAATAATTGGATGTATATAACTGCCTTCTAATATATAAGTAGAACTTTTGATTACAAGAACATAGTCGTACCGGATAGCTTTGCTTTGGTAATAAATTTAGGCTGCGGTCCAACACCATGTCACCTATACACCCACCCAATGCATTAAACAGCGCAACGGTCAAATCCGCAAATCAATTGCTATGACGCCATTCGAAGGGCGGACACTAATACAGTTTACAAGGGTGGTAAAAAAAGATGCTTACGTCTTTCAGAGGCCCATTTGCGACTGAAAGCGACTGCCCAGACTCATACACTTCTCTTTCGGTTTTGTGAGTCATGCTATCCTTGAATTTGACGACAGCCTCCTCTAGTTTGGCATCCAGATCCACTAAATCTATTTATAGCCCCAATTGGGGCAAGATTATATTCGGGACTTGTTTAGTGAAGTTAGATTGTAGGGAAGGTTCGAATTGGCTCTTGAAAATTAAACTAATGATTTTGTTATTGTCTATCATTACCTTTGGTCGAGATAGTATGGATGGGGAAAAAAAAACTACAGAAATTGAAGTAAGATTTGCACAATGTTTTCACTTAGCAAAACAAATGTCAAAGCCAAAGTGATTGATTTCAAACCAATAATCCGCATCACGAGGTCTAGGTGTCACATATGTCACGTATTATTCTTGAGTCGGTTATATTACGATAAATTTGCAATGCAGTTTGAGAGACTGCTATATACATTCAGCATAGTAAACCCTCAGTGAAAAAGACAATGTTCCCCTGTGAAGTTTCAAGTAGCCAATATCACAGATGAGATTTATCTAGTCTATGCCTTATACATCATCGTTATACCAATAAAATGATCAAGAAAAATTTAATGCTACACAAGACACAGCACACTTTCAAATATGTATTTATGACCTACTAATTAAACGAGCTAGGCTTGCCAGGCAAGACATAATAATCATCATTGTGATATGTCTGACAGTAGTATTTGGTATAACATAATACATATATATATATATATAATAATGATAAGATTAAAATTAACTATAATACTAAAAATAAGATAGAATAAAATAATATACAATATAACAATATCCC
>NW_014038398.1:6984-8388 GCF_001186125.1 Sphaeroforma arctica JP610 | reverse complement strand
TATATTATGTCTCCTGGCTGTCGGGTAGTAAATCACAATTATGGTTTTCTTTCAAATACTCGCATGCAATAAGTACACAGCTCATTCAAGTTCATCCACATAAGATAAATCAATTCAATTGTGAATAGACAAATATCAGTCTGAGGTGCAGGTTCTCGATCCACTCACCAACGGTGGTCCGCTCTATGTAAGTCGTATTCGCGACGGATCCTAAGTAGACACCAATATCTCTCACCAAAGATCGGATGTAGAATCCGCCTTGACAGTGGCACTCTACCATTTTTGTTATCGGAAATGAAAATCAATAAACTGATGAATGTAAAATCCAAGTGCACTTCAAGGTATTAACGCAATTGAATCGACTCCAGATAGGCTATAGTAATATCAGTGTTGTAGCTTCTACCGGGCTCAATATAGTGCCAACAGAGAAATGCGGGAGACAGATATTTTCAACTGCACGCACAAGGTAAGATATAAACGCTTACGACGACTAGAAAATGAGCTGAAATGTCATTCTAGCGGTCGTTGAGAAGTGTGGCTACCGTTTTCTGCCCAAACCCATAGGTTATGGACATGATTAGGGTGTACATCTTAGAATGCTGACCGACTGCATGAATTTGGAGTAGGCCAGCAAATCAAATTACAGATTAAGCCTGATCCTGAGGCACCCTTTACAGAGCATTCCTTCCACACAAACTCTCAGTAAAAAGAACCAAGCTCTCTGATCGAGCACAACTCGAATTTTTATACTTATATGGCCCGACAATGTACACATGTTTTGTGTATCATTCTTGAATAGTACGCATACCTCCATGAAAGTTTGGCAGCTCCTCAGCTGTGGCCGAGAGCTCCAAGTAGTCGCACACTACCTCTCGGGGCTGCGGGGTGTCGGGTGCTGTAGCGTCTGCAGAACTATCAGACCGGTCGGATTGTCGTTGTAAATCGGACAAGCGTTGCCCCCCTCGTTTCAAAGCTGAGAAGCTGTAACATTTTGGAGTTTGAAGAGATAAGAATCATAGACTATAGCTAGATTTAAAATAGGGACAGAAAACTACAACAAAGTCCCTGTCAGTAGGATATGTGCATATATAAAGTTTGAAGCGGACATTCGCAGACATTTATCAAAAACTATATATTCATCGCAGGTTTGTTGATTGGTATATATATATTGAAGTTGATTCTATCTACCTGCTCGAATGCCTAATTCCATTTCTACTTATACACCAAACCAATACCTGAAAATATCTAATATATGTACCTATACATAGAAATACATATACATATACCTATACATATACATTTATAAATGCATACACATACACAAATACGTAAATAAATACCTCTACACACACACACACACACACACATATATATATATATATATACATACATACATACTTACAT
>NW_014038398.1:0-6964 GCF_001186125.1 Sphaeroforma arctica JP610 | reverse complement strand
ATATATACGCTTGAATATATATATTCATATACACATACATATCCGTTAAAGATATACAATACATGCATACATAAATAGACAGTATATATATATATATCTGTGTCCGGAACTTTTTGTTGCAAGTAAACTATGTTTGCATAGTTTTGCATAATCGCCGTATATGTATACAAATGTTTGTCATACAATTGTTTGTAGCTCGCATATCCCGTAGTAAATCTATATATGATCATATAAGGTGAACTTGTCCGGTCGATATAGCGAGCATACCCACCATAGATGGAACATGCAAATTCAGGTGCCAACGGTAACACTCATAAACATAAGAAAAGTGAAAAGGGGAGTGTGGCACAAATGTACGCATTTCAATAAATTAATGCCCAAAACGAGATGTACCTCCGCGCAGTTTAGGATACCAAAAACATATTCGAATTATGCGAAGGAGGAGAGAAATCAAGTGCGGATAAACTTAAAATGTGCGAGTGTCATTGCACCAATAGTGCAACTATTGGAACATACATCGGCGCTGCCTGCATGATATTCCCCGTGAACATCTTCGCCAATGTCGGACTGAAGTCTTCCCAATTGATGTGATCTGCGTGACCCGTGTGTGACAGATTGATGCATGAATAGGTTATCCAAAACTGAAACTCACCATCATATTTGTATCCATAACTAACTATGTTCCATGTTTTAGTGTTTTAATGGAAGAGAGGACGAAGGAACCCACGGATTGTCCACACAGTCAGAGTGCAGAGTGTTTATACAGTAAGAGTATAACTTCCTCACACCATATACAGTTACGCGAGGAACATGCGAGAGAGTTCCATGTTGAGTAGTAGAGGACCTCGTGTCAGCGAAAACTTTCATATCTCCATTTTTCAATGTGTTGCTCGTACTAACGAAATTGGAGTGGCAGTACAGTCTAGTATATGCCCACATGAGTACATATGCTAACATACATGACAGTATGCATTGATACAATGGATTTTAGCACAGTCTAGTAAATGCCCACATGAGTACATATGCCCAACTTATGCTGACATACATGACAGTATGCATTGTTACAATGGATTTTAGCACAGTCTAGAATATGCCCACATGAGTACATATGCCCAACTTATGCTGACATACACGACAGTATGCATTGATACAATGGATTTTAGCACAGTCTAGTATATGCCGCGCACATGAGTACATTTGCCCAACTTATACTGACATACATGACAGTATGCATTGATACAATGAATTTTAGCACAATCTAGTATATGCCCACATGAGTACATATGCCCAACTTATGCTGACATACATGACAGTATGCATTGATACAATAGATTTCGTCCACAGAGCGATGGTTGCACTGCTTTTAAATACAAAACGAACATTTCAGTAAACGAGATTGCACAGTTAAGCTTTCAAGTCTTAGCCACCTGGCTTTTTGATACCACCTTCATTCTACACACATGTATGTACATTTGTGCACACTACACGTAGTCGTAGAAATACGCATGTATACACAACTGCACACGCATTTGTGAGTGAGATACTTCTTACCCTGAATAGCCGGAGGTTTATTGGCATAGCAATGTGAACTGAACATATCGCATGAAACGCGTAAGAGCTGATGATACATGGCAACAGGTGTAATGTTATATGACTGATGATACATGGCAACAGGTGTAATGTTATATGACTGATGATACATGGCAACAGGTGTAATGTTATATGACTGATGATACATGGCAACGGGTGTAGTGTTATATGACGGGCAACGGGTGTAATGTTATATGACTGATGATACATGGCAACGGGTGTAAAGTTATATGATGGATGATACATGGCAACAGGTGTAATGTTATATGACTGATGATACATGGCAACAGGTGTAATGTTATATGACTGATGATACATGGCAACGGGTGTAATGTTATATGACGGATGATACATAGCAACAGGTGTAATGTTATATGACGGATGATACATGGCAACAGGTGTAATGATATATGACGGATGATACATGGCAACAGGTGTAATGATATATGACGGATGATACATGGCAACAGGTGTATTGTTATATGGAACGTGAACTACTTCGAGCACGAGTTCTTGACTAGAAATCTCCGATAGACTCTAGGACAAGCGATTGTCTGGCTGGTATAACATAGATTCGGCATGATAGTAAAAAGTTCACGCACTTTCTCAATCCAGTCTGACTCAAGAAAGTGCGAGGACTGTGCATTCTGGTTCAGGTGGCATGTGGAGAAGACGTGGTTGATCAACGATGCGGTGTGAGGGATTCAGCGAGTGACACGTAGATATCGTCGCACTATCTAGCTATCACGATTCTCCCACAATCAGATATTTTTAGGTTGAAGTGAAGCGGTTAAAGAATCAAAATTTGCATTCAGAGGCTGGAAGAGCTTGCGTGGGAATACCAGTGATTTATGGACAGTCACACAGCGGACTATATGATGTTGAGCACACACATCAGCATACTAAAGAAGTCTTTATGAAAATATTTGTACGTGAGCGGCATATATGCATGTATATGGGAATACCGTGCACTACTCTATGCATATATCGAGCATCTTGTGGCACTAGTTGCGCCAGAGCGTGTCAGACAATTCCAAGGATATGTATCAAACTTTAAACTAACTTAAATCATTAAAACTTTTAATAAACTAAAATCATCAAAATTTTAAACAAACTTAAATCATTATTGCTTTTAACAAACATATCAAATCATTAAAACTTTTAACAGACATAGATCATAAAATTTTAACAAACTTAAGTCATTAATTTTTTTTAACAAACTTAAATCATTAAAACTATCAACAAACTTAAATCATTAAAAATTTCATGTCCTATTCTCACACGCACAAATTCTACACAAGGATACACTTTTGGATGAATAGGCAAATATAAATGTTTATGCACACACACATTTTCGCTCTAATCACTCCATGTAGGATATAACATGTAGAGCTATCTAACCCATACCGTAGGAGGCTGTCCGCACCTCGGTGCCTGAAACGTCCAGTGTATCTGTTTCCACACCTAGAATTCCCCCGAATTTATACTTCTGCATCGCATTCGTGCGTAGTACAGGTTCACGTGAGATTCAATACGGAATGGTGGAAAACAGAGAGTAAGGAGCAGTGTACATCCAGTTAAAACAGAGAGTAAGGAGCAGTGTACATCCAGTTAGAATAGAGAGAAAGAAGAGTTCACATCCAGTTCGGTCTACAGCTCAGATTCTTAAAAGTGTTTTAGATATGTCGAGGAGAAACTATTGTTGATAAGGTCCATGGAAAGAGAGATACCAAAGAGTCCATGCCTTGACTGAGTGGATCACGTGCTTGCGTTTCTCAGATGTGCACCGATTGAATGTGGCAGAATACCACAGCAACTGGGTCTCACCAATCAAATGACCTCAGATCGAACACACTGAATCTATTCTGATCGAATACAGCCATGCACTGGCACGACACAAGTCAATCAACACTTGGCTAATCATAGAAGATCAAATTCAACCACTAAATATAAAACAGTTTGCACGAAAAGTATCACCACCAACTAGACCGTTGACCAGACCCTCAGTCGTGTACTGATCGGACACAGTCGGCCGAACGTATACAGATCTACACTGGTGAGAATAAATGAATCAGATTCAGCGATCAACTGATGAGAATAAACGTACACCAATCAGATTCAGCGATCAACTGATGAGAATAAACGTACACCAATCCAATTCAGCGATCAACTGATGAGAATAACCGTACACCAATCCGATTCAGCGATCAACTGATGAGAATAAACGTACACCAATCAGATTTAGCGATCAACTGATGAGAATAAATGTACACCAATCAGATTTAGCGAACTGATGAGAATAGTGGTACGCCAATCAGCCTAGTCGCATACCTATCAGATTCCGTGATAAAGAGTTCAGAAGCGATCAAACCCGGTCAATAGCAGACAAAATTAGTATCGACGTCATCAGATCCAGCCGCATACCAACAATCATTTGTAAGCGAATAAAAAGCTCAGTAGCACATTATTCACAAACATTCATGCACATAACAGACTCAGTCGTGCACCGGTTAGACTTAATTGTAGGTTGACAGGTATGACGAACAATTCATTCATTCTAGAGTACCATGGTGCAGATAATGAGTGTCGACGACACCCAATTTGTACAGTGGGCAGATGAGCAACTATATACCAGAGCATACATGCCACACAAGTCTAAAACCTATTGATAGCATGTGAAACATCAAACTATGTATCAAAGGCGTACATGAAGAGACTAGCATACACATATGCAAAAATAGAACACGTATACATACTAGATCAGTACGATAGTCTACAAGCATCCATACCAATGCGTATAGACACTCCACTGTCTATGTGAAGGTCAAAACAACAAATATGAACGAACCAGTATTGAGCACTACCAGTATTCAAATACCAGTAATCAAAACACGAACACGCATTATATCCATAAAGCCATATTATGCATGTGTGTGTATGTGTATGATAGAACCACACATCTAGATACATATAAACTGCCTTACCACCGCTCAACATGACAAGAAGAAAACCTATCAGATGAACGACGATATCCATAAAGCCATATTATGCATGTGTATTCGTATGTGTCTGATAGATCCACATATCTAGGTACATAGAACTTGCCTTACCACCACTCAACATAGACGTCATCTGCTTTGTACCGTCGTTGATTCCGATCACTATCCTAACACAGAGACACCAGATCCGTGTAGAGCGCGATGGACGGTATCGGATTTACGTAAATATTGAAAACATATGAAGACATGAAAAGAT
Organism: Sphaeroforma arctica JP610; assembly: GCF_001186125.1. Taxonomy (NCBI): domain Eukaryota; class Ichthyosporea; order Ichthyophonida; genus Sphaeroforma; species Sphaeroforma arctica. Next base: position 2,119 of record NW_014038398.1, on the reverse strand, counting down.
CGTGAAATATCTTAATTGTGTTGAACAGTCAGCGATCTGCCTATATGGATGACTGGCTGTGAACCTACAGCTGCAACACGTGCAATATGCGATGTTGAGAAACAGCACCGAGACAAAGTGTTCAGGTACAACCCCGTACTCCCACTGTCTTCGATTTCCCACAACCTACGCTCAAAAGGTTCAGGTATAAGATTTATTCACTCTATATGATAATGTAGATATATTCACTCTATATGTTATGTAGAAATACTCACCCTATGTGTTAATGTAGAAATATTCACTCCATATGTTAATGTAGAAATATCCACTCAATTTGTTAATGTAGATATACACGTTCACACAGCCCAAAAACTTTCCAAGTACACGTAAACAACAATTCAGGCCCCAGATTTCCGATGCCTATACAGTTTGAATTATTCATTGCTACCTATGTGTCATAATTTACGTGCATCTGAAGTGCATCGGATCTCCGACTCCAAATCGATTCAGCCTAGTACAGGATAGAACTCATGCACGCGATACATGTGCTCCACTCAAGCACAATGAATTCACACACACACATTGGTAGTTCATAACAGATAAGGCCTGATAAGTACTAATAATACGTTTTAGAGCTAATTCTCACAACCACTTGTGGGAAACAGACACCGTAATCACACTCTGCTGCATGGCACGCACTACATTAGCGAACAGAGAATAGGCATGCGGCACAGTCTGCTGACAGCTTGATCAGTACAAGACCCGTATACCAGTGACTGCGAAACGCTTTAAGCACCGACAAGACTGCGCGAGGGCAATCCAAACACATGTGTGCTAGCCAATGCGCACACATGCACACATATATCCATGCATCGGCCGATGGACGCAGAGACATGACATACCCATGACTCCCTGAGCCTCTCTGTCCAGTGTACCTCCGTGTCCCACTTTGATCTTTTTGTTCCATTGTCCAGGCCCGGAAAATTCTGTTGTGGACAGTGCGGGTGTGTACATGAGGCATGCTGTCACCAAAGGTGCTGTCACCAAAGGTATAATATATAAGATAACAATGAATGATAGTAAATACAAAAACTACGATAAATTTTAAATTGACGATAAATTGCACACGCATTTATCCACAACGACTCATCCAAATATATTTTGTGAATAGTCAATTCCTGTACCCAATCATGAAAGCAAGCAAAAAATTGAACAGTGTTACACACATTATTCACAGTCGAGACTTCGGCTAGATTTGTTATCTACTTCCACGATATAGTAAATCAAACCTCACGCATTCAAGCATCAAGAATACCTAAAACCGAATTACCTAGGTATTCTTAGGTACAATATACTTTGATCGCCGCTAGCGTAGTTAGTGTCAATTTTAGCCTTACACAAACGAAGTACGGACAGTAAATGGCCATGTCCTGTGGATACGGCAAATATCACTTCGTAGCCTTTACAGTAATATGGGCGAAGGTGTGCACCCATATGGATCAGACTGGTAGAATATTTCACATACTAGTTCATGAATCTCGAAGCCAAGACAATCAGTAAATAGTTCAGAATACCTTTGCTCTTAAGCAGCTTCTTGATCGTATTCGTGACCGCGGCCGACCCCATGCCTCTCGGTTTGTACACCGCTATCACCCCTGAGTAAACTCTCGCCATGACTGTAAACTTCTAACGGAGTCTTTATGTGAATATGTATACGATACTTATATGTAAATACGCTGCTGAATATATGACTCGTGAAGGTTGCGCGGAGGTGTGCTGATATCACCCACCATTTGGGTAGTAAATTGAGAGAAAAATGGTGGCTATGTACGGTATATGCTATATACCGCGCACCACTTTACCGAACAGATTGTACCGGAAGTATCTGACCGGCTCAAATCGTTCGGGGTAGTTTTACCTATAAAAAAATCAACACTATCCCAAACCCTACCAAACCCTAACACAAATGGGCCCTGCCGGCCCTTTATACTTATATTTTTTACATAAACACTATATGCCCGCCCAGCTAATTCTGCTTCATACTTCGTACTTTGCGACTTGCGCAACATGTTGAGCTCACACTAGCATGTTATTATGAGAGTGTATACTGAAGTTTCAAGCTAAAGGTGCGTGTGAACAT
>NW_014038399.1:3497-8390 GCF_001186125.1 Sphaeroforma arctica JP610 | reverse complement strand
ACACACACACACACACACACACACACACACACACACACACACACACACACATATATATATGGAAATAGCAACGCAAGGTGAGAATACTTGCTGCAGTCAGGTGCAACTTTATCAACTCCAACAGATGGTAGTCGACGTGACACCGAATTTTCAAGAGCTTGTACTGTTACATACTTCGAAAGCATTGGGTCAAGCCTGGGGCCAAATAAAGTATATACAGAATACTTTGACTTCACTATATACGTAGGTGTCAACATTAGGATTCTGGTGCGTGTAGTGATGCTGGCGAGTCGCCTCAAAGCACCGAGCGGTACAGAGGAAGACATAATTGTTGTTGAAGCTGGAAAGCGACGTGTCTACCGTTGTGATTTGATGTCATTGCTATTTATGTTTTGATTTTTTGATTATTCCTGGAGGCTATGTTTTATGATGTGTACATATTAAAAAAACAAAATATAAACAAAAAAAAACATATCATAGCATATTTACATACGTACATATTGTAAAAAAAATGGGTTGTTTTTTGTACAAAAATATAAATAAATACAAAAAAACAACAGCAAAGCACTGAAACAGCCACTCAGACTCAGAGTCAGAGGCAGAGAGGCTAGACACTCCTCATCTCATGATCTCGCCAATCTCATCAATCTCATCAATCTCAGACCTATCGGCTATCTCAGTCCTCAGTCCTCAGCCTCACCGCAGTCCTCGACTGTGGATCTCTGATAGACCCAGACTCTATTGTGAATATCTCCTACCTTGTGGATCCCCTTTATAGTCACAGTGTTTGCACATCGTGGCTAATGTACAATACCATGAATAGTGTGTTATTCATACAAATGCCAGATAGCGGTACTTGACAGTTATTTGCTTGGGAGTTCTTTTTCATATAGTTTATAGAAGTATGTTTTGACGAAAAGAGTTGTTTTACAGAAAACACAGGAAAACCCTACCACGGAATTGTGCGTTTGTCTTGATCAGCATCGCCGTAAAGATGCCAGCAATGACGCTTGTGGTCGACATTGCCACCGCGACGTTAGCGCTAGGCCTGGGAGAAGAATCAGGTTATAGGAACATACATATGTCGATAAAAAAACACAGAAAACAATACGATTGCTTAAAATCGAGGAAACATATCCAATACACGTCGCATATCAAGTGCCTGCAGATTGTATGTGATAGCACTTAACAAAATCACAATCAGAACTTTCAAAGCGATATGAGGTACATCATAAAGTACTCAGTAGGAGTTTTATTGTAGTATACTCACTCCCAATACTTCGCGTACTAACAATGTATCGATCCATATATTGAAACTCTCTCGATTATGTGGCCAAGCGTAGGGTGTAAATCCGAAAACTTGCCCAGTACTAAAATGTAGACCAAACAATATCTCCGAAGATCTGCATCGGTTGCTTCCTACCACGGCCGAAGGAGCAATAATTCGTTTTGCACCGTACGCAAAAATCGATCGTAAGAATTGGTCTGTAAGTTGCTTCAGGGGTTTGCACTATGGCACGCCATCCGGCCTTAAATGTAAGTATCGTTTTTGTTCTCAGTCATTGAGAGACAGGCTAGTATTCCTAGCTGACAGCGAAACGGGAACACTGTATCAACATCTGTATGTTGTACGCACCATTGTAGTATAGCATCCACCCATCTACGGTCGTGTGCGGTGATCACTGATCTACCTTAAATTATGTGCAATAGAAGCTTGGGGTCCTAGGCGATATTCATGTGGGATTTAACTATGCTTAATATGTATATATCCTACGTATGGCTCATATCGAAGCTAAGAATTGTTGTATTCAAGCTCGAAATCTTCATCTTCTCGTATGATAGATTGGCTACTCTTATATCCACCTTATTATTCTTAACAGGTAAGAATCATCATCACATGACCACGATAGGATGACTGCGCCCTCAAGATCTCCTAATACCCACTCAAGAGTACAAACTCTCCAGGTTCGTATGCGTGGTAAATAACGTCACGAGATGATTACCCCGCCCCACAATCATACTTCAGCAATTTTGATGGTGCCATGCAGCGAATCGACAAATGTTGACGCAGAGCCGATCGAACCTGACAATATGGATAGGCAAATCGGGATCAATTGAGTAATGTTGTCAATTATTGCCGTATACGAGAAAATATGTACATACTTTTTTTTGTTGCATGCTCTGAAAACGGATAGAAACTCAGGCGAGTATTGCTTAGTTGCATGGCTGCATGCTTGTCTGGAAAACTCAAAGAACAAGAAGCGACCAATATTATATCTCTATGGAAACAACAGTGCAAAAACTTAAGTTGAGGCTTCCACCTGTTTCATAGCCACCACGAGGTAATAAAAGTTTAAAAAGCGGTAGCAAATGTCATAGTACGCACCAGACTCCCCTGATATCACACAAAAATGTATTGAATACAGTGATACTACAAGATGTCGTTATCAATTCGGTTGTCAATGTTGCAAACGAATGCTCAAAGTCTGTTGTGCCCTCCACGGATGCGGAAGGTACATTAATCTGTCACCCAATAGTCACTAAACTGGTTCCATCAGCCAATAGAGGCTGTACTCTTTCATTTATTTATCGGTTGATCCCGCTACATCGTATTCCATATGTCCCGGCATGCATGATAGTCGAGACCAAACTACCGCAAGATTTTTATTGTGAAAGCCTCAAATACGGCATAAACCCAATATACACTGCAACATATAAACTGCACTTCTAGCAGATGTAGGAGAGACAACGGTTCACATTAATAGTGTGCACAGTGGTGGTGGTAGATGGGTTTTATATTCATTCATAGAACTCCCGTATACCAACGCGCTTTCGTCTAAACCGCGAGAACTGCCCCCAATGATTTCGACACTTACCAAGCTACATACACAGCAAGCAAGCATATTTCTTCCCCGAAGTACCTTGTACGTTATGTCTACAAAATAGTACACACTAACAATCTAACACACATGTGCGACAATTCGCGAGATGACCATCACACACACACCTCTGTGATGGGTCATCGTTGGGCTAGCTGTAGTTGGTAAATTAAAGCTACCGGAGATGCCGTCTACTTTGGCCATCGATCCTTGCGACAGTAAAGTTCGATTAATTCGTCCACGAGCGCTACCTGTTATATATGCCAAGGGATAAACTTAAATATAAATATATATGAGATGTAGTTAAGTGTATATGAACACATATATGTATACATGCGTGCGTGTGCAAGGGACAGTATCATCAGTTTGTTGCATGCGAGTTGCGTGAGGGTAGTGTAGTAGTATATCATGTGTATGAGAGAAGGGGACATGATGAATTGTATGCATGGCGTCAGAGTATTGAGCAAGTAAAGATGAGAGCGTGCTGTCTATGTTTATATATGTGCTGAATGTGGTCGGTTTCATTGCGGTTGGTTGGAGCATGATTTCGAGGCTGATATTCTTGATCATGCTGGTATGCTTGAGTTCAAACTGGGAGAAACATCAAGCGACCACGGGCACCTGTTTCGAAGATATAATTAGCATGCATGAAAAAGTATTACTACGAATAAAGTATAACATTACCTGCCTTAGCGCACATACACCTCTACACACGGACCGGTACACACACAAGCGCACACATACTCGAGCGGCCCATCATAGCTGTTGGTGCAAGGGTTTTGGCTAGCAGTAGGAACACCGGGCATAGACGTCCTATGGAAAGTCTCAACCGACTGACTCAATCGCGAGGAACGTCCCCTATAATCATTGCGTACTGTCGCATTCTCTGCGGATTTGAATAAACTACTTAAGCAGATATATTGCTAGTTTGTATAGGCAAGATCTGTTGATGTACATACCGTCTTTTAAGCCAATACGTGTAGTCATATTCTCTGAACTTTTGAATAGATCACATAAGTAAACGCAGTCCTAGTGTGTTGATAAAAATCTGCTCATATATTTATATCCCACCGTTTGCAGACTTCTGCAATGAATACGCGTCACAGAGGTATATTAATAGATTGTATGCGATATCAGTGTACTAGCAGGATGTTTTTATCGTAGGATGGTATGGATCACATACGTATGCTTATGCGCACGCATACATATGTAAATGGGATCACATACGTATGCTTATGTGCACGCATACATATGTAAATAGGATCACATACGTATGCTTATGTGCACGTATACATATGTAAATGGGATCACATACGTATGCTTATGTGCACGCATACATTGTAAATAGGATCACATACGTATGCTTATGTGCACGCATACATATGTAAATGGGATCACATACGTATGCTTATGTGCACGCATACATATGTAAATGCAAAGTACTCACTCAATGCTTTCACATAAAACGTCCACGACTGATAGTAACATACGTACGTGCACAAGTGACCACAAGCTTCAGGAGTGCTCGACAAACCTATGGCATCGTTATCGTTGCCATCACCAGATTCAACGGAACTGCTCGATTTCTCCGATGTATCGACGATGATGTCCATGTTGGTGCCTGATCTGAGCATACAACGGAAAGAAACCCGAAATCTCAGGGAATTGTATATGCGAGTTGCGCTAACGGTACTATACATTCACAGTGGGATGTCTTGCAATTATGAGCTACACCGATACGACGTACACTTGTAACACTCATGTTTAGAAACAGTTCCATCAATGTCGCTCACAAACTCTCAATCAACTATCAAAAGCATACTATATAGCTTCAGCAAGAAAGAAACTGCGGTGTGTACATATAAACCTATGAATGGAGAATGACATGTGGGTATGCTTTGCACAAGCATAGCACAAGTACTCCAAGCACATGTATGATCTGAGCACGCCTTACCCAGGGTTACCACGTCCATGATCCTGAGCATGTATGTACGTACATTCATACATACATGCA